>NC_057721.1:1824590-1829964 GCF_004010195.1 Chiloscyllium plagiosum | reverse complement strand
CACCTATTGTATTCTATGCTACTTTCTCCCCACCCCCCCCCTCCTCTAGCTTATCTCTCCACGCTTCAGGCTCTCTGCCTTTATTCCTGATGAAGGGCTTTTGCCCGAAACGTCGATTTTACTGCTCCTTGGATGCTGCCTGAACTGCTGTGATCTTCCAGCACCACTGATCCAGAATCTGGTTTCCAGCATCTGCAGTCATTGTTTTTACTTTTATCAATCTGTACTTTGCCAGCAGGGGGCCTCTGTGCCAGCCACCCACATGGAAATAGTGGAAATAATTCCTATTTTTCTGCTTGTTCTGAAAGTGTGCAGCAGGTAAAATTAGCTGCCTAATGTCTTGCGTTCCTGATTTTTCAATAACGCAATGGCTTAACACCCAATGGCTCTCTTACGCTGCTGTTCACAGGTCTGGAACATAACCTCGGGGCCAGCATTCTGGAAAAATTCCATATTAACATATACTGACAGACATTGAGCATTCACCTAAGGGACCACTGCTGGCAGATTAAGTGGGACAAAGGAGAGGGTGCATTGGCGAGCAGAGCTAAACAGTATGACGTGCAAAATGGTGCTGGACAAAAGCACAGGGAGGCCTATGTCAAAGCTTAGATAATACAAATTCAGTGTCCTGTTACTCAGTAACTGGGAGTCACAAAGTGGAAGCTCTGTAAAAGCTGCAATGTTCCTCAGATGTTTAAAGAGCATTATGCATTGCTAGTTATTTCAAATCATGGAATTCCTACAGGGTGGAAGCAGACTATTCAGCCCATCAAGTTCACACCAACCTTCCAAAGAGCATCCCACCCAGACCCAACCCATACCCCTACCCCGTAACCATGCACTTGCCATGACTAATCCACCTGGCCTGCACATCCTTGGTCACTATGGCAATTTAGTATGGCAATCCATCTTGCCTACACATCTTTGAACTGTGGGAGGAAACCCACACACGAAAGGAGAGTATTTGCAAACCTCCCCAAGACTAGAATCAAACCTAACCACTGCGCTACTAGACTGCACTGTATGTGGATTTCATATCTGATTTACCCTAATTAGAGCTCATGTGTTGTCCTGTTGCATAGCTACCTTCAAAGGAGATTAACTGGTCCCCAGTGTTGCTCTGCACTGTATTATTTATTGCTACTCAGGCTGGAGATAGCTTACAATTGTTGAGAACAGTTGAAAAGGTTTGTTTTTAATCCATTTGAATGGCTGCAGAAGCAGTACCAGCTTGAATTGGAGATTAATAAATCATTCAACAACTTCAACTAGCACATTGCACATGCTATGAAGCCAGCACAAATGGATCTTTCAGGGCAGGAGTTCAGTCTGTGGGTGATGGTCTGATCTGAATGGATACGGGCACACTGAGCTGTTGCCGATGTTCCCCTGTGGAGTAACTAGCTTCCACTTCCTGATGGCATTCTTTGAGGAGGTTGGTTTCCCTACAAACATCAGGAAGATCAACTAGGAGAAAGTGAAGACTGCAGGTGCTGGAGATATGAAGAGCTTTTGCCCAAACGTCGATTTTCCTGCTCCTTGGATGCTGCCTGACCTGTTGTGCTTTACCACCGCTACACTCTTGATCAGGAAGATCAACATGTGTTGGCACAACATAACACTCAACAGGAGGACAGTGCACTACTGGCAACCAAACGGAGCAAAGTAGCAGGAGCCGATGGGATTTTCCTCAAATTCCTAAAGAATACTGGATCATATAGAATGAAGTGGCTAGCAAAGCAGTTTAACTGGTGATCTGTTGCACAGGCACATGTCAAACATCTGGCTACAAATCAAGATAGTGGTCATTTCTAATTGAAGGAAGCCACTTCACAGTCATGCAGCTACCACACCATCACCCTGCCCCTCAATAACAATATCCAGTCAGACCTGGATCACCTGCCATAAAACAGATTGATTCCCAGCCAGGAAACTGTAGTATCCTCCCCAATGTTTGAGCATTAGTCATTATTGATCTGACCAGGTCCTGACACAGAGCTCACACATCAAGGCCGCTTTCCATAGAGATTTGAAGACAGAAACTGAGTTTATTGACTTATCCTGTGACACAACAGGCCAATGAACCTCCACCAACTGACCAACTCCACAATCAGTGATCAGTGTACACCTCAGAGGTCAAATCAGTGACCCGCTTACAACCAACAGGGTGTACCAGGGAGCATCAACTCCCTTCAACATGACTTCCCTCACACAAAACTAGAGAAGTTGGCAAGTCAAAGAACTTCAGGGTAGAGAGGAGCAACACTCACTCAGCCTCTGGGAGCCTTCTTAACAAAATGGAGACTGTGCCTAAACACTGCAAAGAATCTTGTTTCAGCCTCCCTCCTCATCAACTGTAGGGTCAGGGAAGAACTTCATGTCCAGTTCTGTGGCTGACCATTCAAGGTAATGTGGCACTGAAACATTCAATGAGCTTTTAATACTGCTCCTGATATCTACATTGAGTTATACAGATGTACAATCCAAACAGACCCTTTGGTCCAACTTGTCCATGCAAAGCAAACATCCTAAATTACTTTAGGCCCATTTATATAAGAACATAAGAAATAGGAGCAGGAATAGGCCTTCTGGCCCTTCAAGCCTGCTCCGCCATTCAATGGCTGATCTTTTTGTGGACTCAGTTCCAATTATCATGTAGATTAAAATCCCGCATGATAATTGCCATACCATTTTTACAGGCATTAATTATTGCCCACTTGTTTATTAGTGGGTTAGTGTAGTTTAGGTGGGCTTGGATTGGCGCAACATCGAGGGCCCAAGGGCCTGTACTGCGCTGTATTCTATGTTCTATATTATTTGGTGGCCTACAGACTACGTCTATCAGTGAACATTTTCTTCTTAGAATTTCTAACTTCCACCTAAATGGATTCAATCTTATTCTCCATAGAACCTATATTATCTCTCAGCACCGCCCTGATGTCGTCCTTGAATATCAGAGCTACACCACCTCCCTGACATTCCTGTCTGTCCTTCCATATAGTCTAATACCTCGAGATATTTAACTCCCAGTTGTGACCATCCTATAACCATGTATCCGTAATGGCTACTAAATCATATTCATTTGCGATGATTTGTGCTGTTAACTCATTGACCTTGTTAAGAATGCTACGAGCATTCAGGTAAAGTGCCCTTATGCTAGCTTTCTAACCCTCAGGATCTAATAGTATCACCCGAGATACCTTTCCTTTTAATTTCTTTCACAGTCTGCCTTGTACTTAAACTCTCCTGCACACACGCTAACCTGCTGCTTACCTTTTCGTTTATCGTACTTCCTGTTATTTTCCCTTTCCCTATCCCCCGACTCATTAGTTTAAAGTCCTAATGACCACCCTTATTTATCCCTTTCGCCAGGACATTGGTTCCGGATCAGTTCAGGTGGAGACCATCCCATCAGTACAGATCCCAGTGGTTCCAAAACTGGTGCCAATACCCCATGAAATGGAACCGCTCTTCCCCATACCACTCCCTTAGCCATGTGTTTACTTCCCTAATTTTCTTGTCCCTAAGCCAGTTTGCATGTGGCTCGGGCAGTAATCCGGAGATTATGACCATCGAGGACCTGCTCCTTAATTTCGCTCCTGGTGCTTGATAATCCCCAAACAGGTCCTCCATCCTAGCCTTGCCTATGTTGTTAGTCCCAATGTGGGCCAAAACAACTGGATCCTCCCCCTTCCCCCTCCCACTCCAATATCCTTTCAAACTGGTCAGGGATGTCCTGCACCCTGGCACCGGGCAGGTAACACACCATGCGGGACTCCCGATTCGACTTGCAAAGGATACTATATATCTCCCTAATTATAGAATCCCCGATAACTAGCGCTTGTCTTTTTGCTCCCCCACCTCTTGAATGACCTTATGCACCACGGTGCCATGGTCAGCTGGCACATTCTGCCGCAGCCCTTTTCCTCCTCCATACAGGGAGCAAGTACCTCATACCTGTTGGATAAGGTCAAAAGCTGAGGCTCATCCATTCCTGAACTCAGGATCCCCCTGCCTGCCTCACTTGCAATCACACCCTGCTGTCCCTGATCACTGCCTGAATTTGAATTACTTAATCTTCCAGGTGGGACTGCCTCCTGAAACAAAGTGCCCAGGTTACTCTCCCCCTCCCGGATGTGCCGCAGTGTTTGAAGCTCAGAGTCCAGATCATCAACTCTGAGCCGGAGATCCTCCAGCAACCAACACTTGCTGCAGATGTGCTCGCTGCTGTTCACAATGGGAACAGCCAGCTCCCACATCATACATCTACAGTACATCACCTGCCCAGCCATCTCTACTAACTTTATTAATGTTTACAAATTAATGAGTTAACTAATTTCTAACACTTTTTCATGCTCTTTTTCAAATAATCAAATAATAAATAAATGAAAAAGAATTTTTTTCAACCAATCATGATAAAAAAGAAATAGAAAAGCCTTACCTTATCAACACACCAGTCTTTTTTGTCAGTAAGAGGAGGTTGGGTGAGAGAGTGTCTTGGGTTCAGCTGCTGCCCAAATATATCAGTTCACTTACCTTCCCAGAGTGCAATTCGACCGCTCCCGCTGCTGCTGCAAAATGGAGGCCGCTGACTCACGAGATAAGTCCATTTTAGAGGGATATTTACCTTCCCGGCAGCACCCTCCTCGCTCTCACCACTCCCACTGCTGCTGTATTTGCCAGCATTTGGTCAATATCCCTCTAAACCTTCCCTGTTCAGCGAAAACAGCCCCAGCCTATTCAGCCTCTCCCTCTGGCTCAAACCCTCCAATCCCGGCAACATCCTTGTAAATCTTTTCTGAATCCTCTCAAGCGTCAGACGTCTTTCCTGTAGCAGAGAGACCAGAACTGAATGTGGTAGCCCAGAAGTAGCCTAACCAATGTCCCGTAAAGCTGCAACATAACTTCCCGATTCCTTTGCATACACACATTACAGATGAAGACACTTATGTATCTGGGCACAAATTAAGCAATTTGGAAGAAAACTGCACCTCACTACCTCAGTGTGACATGCAGCAGGAGATAAAACTCAGTAAGATCGGACCTTTCTAGGAGAAAGTGAGGACTGCAGTTGCTGGAGATCAGAGCTAAAATGCGTTGCTGGAAAAGCGCAGCAGGTCAGGCAGCATCCAAGGAGCAGGAGAATCGACGTTTCGGACATGAGCCCTTCTTCAGGAATGAGGAAAGTGTGCCCAGCAGGCTAAGATAAAAGGTAGGGAGGAGGGACTTGGGGGACAGGCGTTGGAAATGCGATAGGTGGAAGGAGGTTAAGGTGAGGGTGACAGGCCGGAGTGGGGGTGGGACGGAGAGGTCAGGAAGAAGATTGTAGGTTAGGAAGGTGGTGCTGAGTTCAAGGGTTGGGACTGAGACA
>NC_057721.1:1806368-1823783 GCF_004010195.1 Chiloscyllium plagiosum | reverse complement strand
AACCTCCTCGTGGGAGCACGAGGCAGCGCCGATACAGTCATCGATGTAGCGGAGGAAAAGGTGGGGGGTGGGGCCAGTGTAGCTGCGGGAAGATGGACTGTTCCACATATCCTACGAGGAGGCAGGCATAGCTGGGGCCCATGGCTACTCCTTTGGTTTGGAGGAAGTGGGAGGATTGGAAAGAGAAGTTGTTCAGAGTGAGGACCAGTTCAGTCAGTCGAAGGAGGGTGTCAGTGGAAGGGTACTGGTTGGGTCGGCGGGAAAGGAAGAAGCGGAGGGCTTTGAGTCCTTTGTGATGGGGGATGGAGGTGTACAGGGACCGAATGTCCATGGTGAAGATAAGGCGTTGGGGACCGGGGAAGCGAAAATCATGGAGGAAGAGGAGGGCGTGGGTGTTGTCCTGAATGTAGGTGGGGAGTTCTTGGACTAAGGGGGACAGGATCGTGTTGAGGTATTCCTGAAGAAGGGCTTATGCCCGAAATGTCGATTCTTTGTGGGACTATGAGGTTGGAGGTGGTGGATGGGAGATTCCCGGAGGTGATGAGGTTATGGACGGTCTGGGAGATGATGGTTTGGTGGTGGGAGGTGGGGTCATGGTCAAGGGGGCAGTAGGAGGAGGTGTCCGCGACCTTTCTACCCGCAGGTCACATGCTATGATCATTTCACGATCATGTCCCTTATAGATATGGTGCAAACTGACTGAAACCAGCATTTTCTCTGAATTGTGCTGACACCGTTCCCTGCATTGACTTCAGGTTTCAAAAGTCGCTGCTGCACATAAATCTCGGAGATCCACACAGAAAATAAGAAAGCTAGGGAGAATGTGGGCTGAGACATAAAACAACAGTTAAGGTGTTTAAGTTAACTTCTCCAATGAAGGCAATAAGTGTAACATTTCATCAAATCTAGTGACAGTTGTTTGGCCAGGTTTAATTGCTCACTGCTGAATAGATCCAGGGTCCAGCTCTAGAATGTATATTAAATTGGCAGAAGGCACATTGATATGGGAGGACAGGCACCTAATGAGATGGACGAGAATGAAATGAAATGCAGTGCACAGCTAGATTAAACTAACATGGATACCTCATTACTGGAAGCATTGACGTTACCTGTGATGAAAGGTACAGAAGGGAGCCAATCTCAACTGGTTTCTGAAACAAGATATCATCGACAGCGATTGCATGAGGTCGCGAATTTCTGAAAATAAACAAAAATTTGCAAATTGGAAATGCAGGACATCAGCAATGATGCATTCAATTTTCCTCACCCTAGCTTCTCCACTGCCACATATCTGTCAAGGACAAAAGTTATCCCAATGCCTTGATCAAGATCACTGCTCTTGGAGAAATACATCCGTGATGCCACTGAAGCAGCAAGCTGAAACATCAGACTTCGAGGCGGCTGCCTTTGTTATCCTGGCACCAGTAGACTGCCTTTTCCATGTAGCATTGTATGTTTGCTTGCATGTCGATGGGCTTACATAACCCAAGGAGTGAACTATGTGCATAAAGACCTTTTTTTGGGTGGTATTGTGGCTCAGTGGTTAGCACTCCTGCCTCAGTGCCAGGGACCTGGGTTTGATTCCAGCCTCAGATGACTAAGTATGTGGAGTTGCACATTCTCTGCATATGGTTCTGCCAGATGCTCCAGTTTCCTCGCAGTCCAAAGATGTGCAAAGTTAGGTAGATTGGCCATGCTAAATTGTCTGCAAGGTCTACCTTGGGTGAAGGTGCTAAATTGGAGGAAGGTGAACTACAACAATATTAGGCAGGACGTGGAGAAGTTTGACTGATGGCGGCTGTTTGAGGGTAAATCTACATCAGACATGTGGGAGTATTTCAAATGGCAGTTGATAAGAGTTCAGGAGCAGCACATTGCTGCGAGAATGAAGGACAGATATGGCAAGTTACGTGATCCTTGGATGGCCAGGAATGTTATGACCTTGGTCAAAAAGAAAAAGGAAGCATACGTAAGGTGTCGGGCAAAGGGAACTTACAAAGCCTTTGAAGTTTACAAGGAAAGTAGGAAGGAACTTAAACAAGGAATTAGAAGGGCTAAAAGGGGTAATGAAAAGTTGTTAGCAAAAAAGATGAAGGAGAATCCCAAGGCTTTTTATATATGTATAAAAAGCAAGAGGGTAGCCAGGGAAAGGGTTGGCCCACTCAAGGACAAAGAAGGGAATCTATGTGTGGAGCCAGCAGTGAGTGAGATCCGAAACAAACACTTTGTGTTGGTACTCACCAAAGAGAAGGAATCAGTGAAGGATCAGGAAAGGGAACGGCGAATTTCTAAGCCAAGTTGCGAATAATAAGAAAGAGATATTGTGCATCTTAAAAAGTATTAAGGCAGATAAGTCCCCGGGTCCTGATGGGATCTATCCCAGAATATTGAGGGAGGCAAGAGAAACATTGCTGGAGCATTGACAGACATCTTTGTATCCTCTTTAGCCAGAGGTCCCAGAGGACTTGAAAATGGTCAATGTTATCTCACTGTTTAAGCAGGGTGGCAGGGATTGTCCGGGAAATTACAGGCCTGTGAGCCTTATGTCAGTGGTAGGGAAATGATTGGAAACAATTCTCAGGGACAAGATCTATACGCGTTTAGAAGCAAACGGACTGATTAGTGATAGGCAGCAGGTTTTGTGCAGGGGCAGGTAGTGTCTCACTAACTTGATTGAGACTTTTGAGGAGGTGACAAAGATGACTGATGAGAAAAAAGCAGTTGATGTTGTCTACATGGACTTCAGTAAAGCCTTTGGCAAGGTGTCTCATTGTAGACTGGTACGAAAGGTAAAGTCACATGGCATTGGGGTTCACTGGCAAGATGGTTACAAAACTGGCTTAGTCATAGGAGACAGAGGGTAGTGATGGAAAGATGTTTTTTGGAATGGAGGGTTGTGACTAGTGGCGATCCACAGGGATCAGTGCTGAGACCTCTGCTGTTTGTGATCTACATAAATGATTTGGAGAAAAGTGTGACTAGTCTAATTAGTAAGTTTGTGGATGATACAAAGATTGATGGAGTTGCGGATACTGACGAGGATTATCAGAAGATACAGCAGGATGTAGAACCGTTAGAGGCATGGGCAGAAAAATGGCAGATGGAGTTTAATCCGAACAAATGTGTGGTGATGCATTTTGGAAGGTCAAATACAGGTGGAAATTACACAGTGAATGGCAAAACCAATAGGTGTATTGATACGCAGAGGTATCTGGGTGTACAGGTCCACAGATCACTGAAGGTGGCAGCGCAGGTAGATAAGGTCGTTAAAAAAAGCCTATGGCATGCTTGTTTTCATTGGAAGGGGCACGGAGTATAAGGATAGGCAAGTTATGCTGCATTTTTATAGAACTTTAGTTAGGCCACACTTGGAATATTGCGTACAGTTCTGGTCACCACACTACCAGAAGGTTATGAATGCTTTAGAGAGGCTACAGAAAAGGTTTACCAGGATGTTGCTATGATTTTAGGGGATTTTAGCTATGAAGAAACATTGGATAGACTGGTTTGTTTTCACTGGAAAGCAGGAGGTTGAGGGGCAACCTAATAGAAGTTTATAAGATCGTGGATGGCATGGATAGAGTGGAAAATATGAGGCTTTTTCCTCAGAGTGGAGGGGTCAATTACTAGAGGACACAGGTTCAAGGTGCAGGTGGAGTTTGAAAGAGATGTGCGAGGCAAGCTTTTCACTCAAAGGGTGGTGAGAGCCTGGAACCCGCTGCCAGAGGAGATGGTGGAAGCAGACACAATAGCAGCATTCAAGAAGCATCTGGACAAATACAGAATAGGATGAGAATAGAGAAATATGGATCCCGTAAGTGAAGACAGTTTTGGTATGGAAGGGCAAAATGTGTCGGCGCAGGCTTGGAGGGCCAAATGACCTGTTCCTGTGCTGTATTGTTCTTTGTTCATGAATGTGCAGACTAGGTGGATTAGCCATGGTCCACGCAGGATTACGGAGATAGTGTAGGTGACTGGGTCTGGGTGCCACCTACCTTTGGAGGATCACCGCTGACTCAACCTCCTTCCACACTAGAGGTTCTATGAAAGACTACTGACAGTACAGGACCATAATTAAATGCATGGATGGAAACAAATGAGACAATCCTGAAAAATCTATATCATTGACTATTTGATTATTTCATGAATGCTAAAAAGCAGGGTTTTGGAAAAACAGCAAATAAAATCAGAAAAAAAAACATATATAGTATCAATAATAGAAGGGAGAAACTGCTAAAGTCTATAGTACATCAGAGTAAAAGAAAAAGTGCGATGAACCCCCAACACTTTCAATTCAAGTATGCACAAAATACAAGGCTCTTACCCATAGACACAAGCATTTGCCCAGGCCAACTCAAAAGCTTTCCTCATCAGAAACCCACCAAAGATTTTGTTGAAAATATTACGTTCCTAATTTTTTAAGAAGAAAGATAAATTAGAATACAGTTCACCGAGATGGTACATGAATATTTCTCTTCGATCTTATAACTTTAATAACCAAGCAATTCAATGTAAAGGACACACTTCCATTTTTCATTGAGCAGAAAGGAAATTTAATCAAAACCAATTTTGATGACTTAAATGGTGTTTTAAAAGTGGATAAGATAATAGACTTCTGCACAAGACCTTGAGGCAAACACACTGAAGATCTAGTCCTTCCAGAATACTGCCATGACATGGTACAAGAAGTTATTTTGTTATCGATGGGTACTGCGGGATTGCATCTCCAGGCAAAAAAAATCAGAAAAATCTGCAGGTGGTCTTCCACAAACAATGAAAAGGTTCTTTAATTTGTTCTTGGAGTAGGTAAAACAATTTGCATGATTATGGTGAAAGGGCAGGGAGGAGGACTGGCTGTCAGGGAAAGCCTGCATGAGCTCAACAAGCCAAAAGCCAAACATATTAATTTTAGATGCTGTTCAGCTCTTTCAGCCCACTCCACCATTTGGTCAAATCATGGCTGATCTGTTTATGGGCTCATCCCCATTTGCCTTCTAACCCCCAACCATCCTCGTATCCTTTGACTCCCTTGTTAGTTAAAAATTTATCCATCTACACCTTAAAAACATTCAATGACCCTAACTTCAGTGCTCTCCACAAAACAAAATGCCACAGACTCACAATCCTCATCAGTATTTCTTCTTATCTCCATTGTTCATCTCCAATTTATAAATGGTGTCTTTTGTTCTTGTCTCTCTCTCTCTCTCTCTCTCTCTCAAGGAGAAACATGCTTTCAATATTCACCATGTCAAGACCCATTGGGATCAAACTCCAATAGATACAGGACCAGTTTGTCCTCATAATATAGCCCCACATTCAAGAATCAACTGCATAAAATTTCTCTGATTTGTTTCTCGTGCAATTCTGTTCTTTCTTTAGCAAAAACGCTCAGCAGAGTTAACGTTTTGGGTTGAGTGACCATTCCTCAGAACATTAGATTAAATTAGATTCCCTACAGTGTGGAAACAGGCCCTTCGGCCCAACCAGTCCACAGTCCCTTGAATGATGCACCTAGCACTATGGGCAACTTAGCATGGCCAATTACCTGACCTGCACATCTTTGGACTGTGGGAGGAAACCGGAGCACCCGGAGGAAACCCACGCAGACATGGGGAGAACGCGCAAACTCCACACAGACAGACACCCAAGGCTGGAATCGAACCCAGGAACCTGGTGCTGTGAGGCAGCACTGCTCCACCATGAGCTACCATGCAACTGAAACATTAACTCTTGATTTCTCAGATGCTGCCAAACCCAATGAACTTTTCCAGCAATTTCTGTTTTAGTTTCTGATTTACAGCATCTGCAGTTCTTTCGGTTTTTATTTTGTGCTTTTTCTTTTTTGGGCTGTGAAATGTTTTGAAATATCCCAAGGATTATAAAAAGTAATATAAATACATCCTTCTTTCCTAATACTTACATTTTTTTTACAGATGTTATACTAACACTGACTGCCCTATAGAGAAGCAACAAGGTAGGTGCCAAACATAAAAGATGATCTCAGAAAAAAAGCATGATAATCCAGCAAGGGGCAAGTTAAAGAGAATTCTTATTTAGACCTGCAAGAAATGCCTTAGATTATGTGTGAATTTTATTTTAAATAAAGCCAAATTTTAGGACAAGAGAATAGGAGTTAAATTTGAAGAAAATATTTCAAACAATTTCTAAACCAAATGTGCAATAAAATTCTGAACAACTTCTCCAAGTGATACAGGCAATGACAGAAGGGAATTCAATACCAGACCAGGAGCTATAACAGAACTGACACAGGATAGAAAGCTTTGTTGAGGCAATGATCGGGACTCCTAAAATCTCTTCCTAGCTTTTTGCCATTTGGAAAGTAACTTGTTCTTTCCTTTAAGGTCTGAAATGGATAACCTCAAATTTACTTTTATTTTCACACTTTTTTGAAACCCTTTTCCCACAATTCTGCCTATTCCTTAAGCCATTCAATATTTCTTTACAACATTAAACTTCCTTACACGCAAATTTGGACATGTGATAATAAGTCCTCAAATACCTTCAGCTGAAGACCATTGCCATTACTAAATAAGATAATTGTCAGCTACTGGAACACTGTTAATTTTTACATCTGTGTATGCTATCACTTGAGTTTTTGTGGGAAAGAGATACAAAGAGCATGTGAAGAATTGACTTGTATCACACTGGATCCAAGTTTACTAGGCTTTGATAGTCAATCAATCAATCAGTACCTGTTAACACACCCACTGGTTGATTCAAAAACTAGTTCTGAAAGTGCAGAGTGCCACATGTACTGACTCGCAACAGAGACCTTTATAGTCCTACAATTTTCTACTCCATGGGAACTTGTTCTGGAATCTGTTAAAAGTTTTAATGTCTTTATTCTTGCCAGAATATGCAAATTAAACACCACCATGACCCCAGGCCTGTTCACTTCAGACATAGCTTTAAAAACCCTAGACTTGCTGCTTAGAAGAAAGCTTGACCTTAAAGAATGGTGTCAAGATCAACTTGAGAGGCGCACCTTTTAAAGCATGTTTACTTTATCTTGCAAAGCATCTTCGTTGCTGACTGGCATCCCTAAAGTCTCCTAATCCCACACGGAGATCCACAGGGTTCCATAATCCCTCAACTAAATTCCCAGTATTTCCCAACCCTTGGGGATTCCTCCTGGAGTCTTTGATCTCTGAGCAATGCCTTCGGATTAGCATAGCATTTTACAAGGAAGTTACCTGAGCTGAAGAGTTTCAGTGATGAAAGAGAGACTGCTCAGACTGTAGTTTGTTTTCCTTACAGCAGAGGAGATTGATTGAGATGTATAAAATTATGAGGTATAGGGTAGACAGGAAGAAATGTTTCCCCTTGGTGGAGGGATCATTGACTAGGGAAATAGATTTGAGGTAAGGGGTCAGATGAGATGAGAGGAAAAACCTTTCCACCCAGAGCATGATGGGTATCTGGAACTCAGTCCCTATAAAGGATGGTGGACGCAGAAACCCATAACATTTAAGAGGCATACAAAGCTATGGAGCCAAGTGCTGGAAAATGGGATTAAAATAGTTAAGTGGTTATACCTGACTCGTAGGGATGTGATGAGCTGATGTGCTTTTTTCTGTATTGTAGGTCTCTATGTCATTTGCTGAATAATCCCAAGTGTGCTAAAATTACATTAACAACCAATATAAGATTATTGACTGCACTTGCAATGCAACTTGCTTATGTTGCCTTGTCACAATACATGTTCAAATACAGGGACATGTCACCTGCAACATAAGGTATGTGTCCAGGCATTGCATTTTGTTTTTAAACTGAGCGAAAGCACAGAGAACATTAGCTTCTTGCTGCTCTCTCCATATTAATGCTTCATACAATTACAGATGATTTATCAACCAACCAAACATTCTTCTCACGTAGTATAAATTGTGCTCACTTTGAAACTTGGCATTAGTGCATTTGTCCTGAAGAGTGCAAAGTGAAAGATTTCGACAGAAGACTGCTTTCTTCAGCAACAGGTTCATTCTAAATTTTAGATTTTATCTGTCAAGTAATTTTATGGAAGAAGGCTAAAGTGTCAGTTTCCATTTTCATTCCCAATTAAATGAAAAGTAAAGACAGGAACCTGTATCTGAAGAGATAAATACCAGGTAAATACTGGGACTACAAAGCAGAGAAGCTGCGTATCCTGCAGTGAGTAACTCACCGCCTGACTCCTCAAAACCAGTTCACAGGCTTAAGGCCAAGATGGAATTATCCCCAGATGCCTGGAAGAGTGCAGCCCAAACAGCATTCAAGAAGCTTGACACCATCTAGGATAAAGCAGTCCAGCTGACTGTCACCACATCCATCACTCCTTCCATCACTGACACTCAGTAGCACTAGTGTGTACCAGCTGTAAGGTGCACTGCAGAAATTCACTAAGGCTCCTTAGACAATAGCTTCCAAACCACCAATCTCCCACACCTAGAAGGACAAAGGCAGCAGATCGACAGAAACACCACCACCTGCAAGCTTCCCATCAAGCCACATACCATCCTGACTTGGAAATACATTGCTGTTCCTTCAATGTCACCAGGTCAAAATCCTGGCACTCCCATCTAACAGCATTGTGAGTGCACCAACACAAAGAATGTACTGGATCAAAGCAGCTCACCATCAGCCTCTCAAGGGCAATAGTGAATGGGGAATAAACCTCAGCTTTACCAGTGACAACCATATCCCACAAAGTCTAATTTACTTTGTTTTCTTTAAATCAATTTTTACAAGAAAGAAAGTTCAACAGAGGCAGAAACAGACTTTCTTGTTCAGTGCCATCAATGATCTCTGATGTAGCAACTGAGATAAGTAGCAACAAGTTAATGGTGCCCGTTGCTGTTACTCCATTACCTCTGAGAACATTAATAAGGAATGAGGCGCTATATTTTTGGATTTTGCACTATCCCATCTGATTGGGCTTCATCTACGATTCTGTATACATCTGAATGTCTCACTTTCTGGAGTGACTCACTGATAAAACCTGGTTTAAAAGTAGAATTCTAACAGAACCCGTGTTCAGTTTCTTGAGTGTTGTTGAAGCTGCATTCATCCAGACAAGTCAGTATTCCATCAATGTCTTGACTTGTAACCTGTAGATCATCAACAGGGAGTGAGTTACCACAGAATTTCGAGCCTCAAAACCTAATAGCTGCAGGGTCAAATGCAGGTGAATTCCAGAAAACCCAGAAAGATTAGTTGAGGAAAAATTGTGTTTAAATATCTTGAGATTTACTGAAGTGGTAACAGAATGTTAATATGGTGTGCATGGATTTTGAAACAGTGTCTGATACTGTGCTGCATAACAGATTTGTGAGCAAAGTTGGAGCTAATGCAGTAAAGGGGACAAGAAATTGGCTGAGTGACAGGAAATGGAGACAATGGTATTGCTAGTGCTTCCAAACAAACCTGTTGGCCTATAACCTACTGTTGTGTGATTTTTAACTAAGGAAATGGAGATTAATAGTAATGGCTGGAGTAATTTTTCAGGCTGGAGTTGGGTAGTTCCCTATGGCTCAGTGCTTTTTTTGATTATACTAATGGCCGCTATAAGAATTGTCCAATCTCTTCACGAGGTCAAAATGTCAATTTTTTTTCTCAGTTAGGGGGTCAGTGTGCAAATTTCAGAATGAGAAATAAATAAAAATTACCATTAAAACGTACTAAGCTAACAGTACTAAGCTAAGCAAAGCCAACAGTGAGGCCAAGCAAAAGACCAAATCCTAATCACCAGGGAAGGGGATTGGAGATTACAACCAAGTTAAGGTGTTGGATTTAACTAACAATAACCATGTATTCACCCCAGTAGTGGAATTTCCAAGCTGACCTCTATGGAATTCACACAAAAATGGGGATCAGGAGCGGGTTGTTATTCAGCCTGAGTTTTTCTCCTCTTCGGTCTGCTTTATAGATAGGTTTTAGAAGAGGGAGGTGATGGTGGTGTTCATTGTGGAGGGAACTCTGAGACTGAAGTACACACATAAACCCTGTTTCCTATCTTCCTCCCTCTCCCACCCTCAATCACAGTTCTGCAGCCTTGGTATCCCGCTCTTCTATTTGAATGCAGTTCTTCAGAGGACCAGCACCTGCGCAGGAAGAAAGCTGCCTTGAGCCTCTCACTAGAGCAGCTCCTTGCACAATCCTGTATCCTCTGTATTTGGAACATGTGTAGAGAGCTGGATAGGACCCACTCGGCAGCATGATACGCCTGTGGACAGGCCTGTCCAAGACTTTGGTGCAATTTCAAAGTCTGCAGATGATCTGAAACTTGGTGGCATTGTGAATTGTGAAGACTATAATATCAAATGTGAAAAGAAAATTGACAAGTTGTCTGAATGGATGGGACAGGTGACAGAGGAGGTTCAATGCAGAGAAATGTGAAGTGAACCATTTTGGTATGAAGGACATGGAGAGACAATATAAAACAGAGGGGACAATTCTAAAGAAGGTGCAGGATCAGAGGGAGTTGGGGTATAAGGCAGCAGGATAGAGCAGTTAATCAATATTCTAGGTTTCATTATCAGGGCCTGGAGTGCAAGAGTAAGGAGGGTATCTTGAACCTGGGCAAGACACTAGTTTGGCCTCACCTATAATGTCACATCCAGTTCTGGGCCCCACACTTTATTGAAGGATGTGAAGACATTGGAGAATACAGTAAAGATTCCTGAGAAGGTTGCAGGGATGAGGAATTTCATTTAAAAGGTACAAGGATGTAAAGATCTGAAAAAGTGAATACTTAAGACTGCCTTAAGCATTATCTATTATTAAGGCATATGGACTTGAGGAGAACAGCGTAGGTTCTTGAAGGAGTAAGACCCACATCCAGATCCTCATCAGTCTCTGCAATAATGTCTATCATATTAACATAATTTGTGTTTTGTTGAAAATATACAATAAATTACACCTAGTTTAAGACAGAATGCTCTTCTTGTTAGACAATCAACATGGAGAAACATTAGGAGCATTAGTTCTCTAATACATTCTCTATTTTAAGCCAAACTTTAAAAAATTCAGAGTTAACTTGTCAACTGTGGGAAAAGATTTGCTAATCCATTATAGGCCCACAAAAGCAAATTGGCCAAATTGTACCAGGACACCCAGAATTCCTGAGCAGCTCACAAACTGGGTCAGACAGCACGCAGACAATGAAATATGCTTAAAGCTCCCATGGACATGACAGTGATCTCAAAGCCCTAAGGACAGTTTCACAACCCAGCAATATCAAAGCCACACAAAGAGCAGGACAGACAGAGAGGCACCACAGGACAATGGAAGCACCTCACCACTCCAGAAAAGACGTTAACACCTACCTGTGAAGATGAATGAAACCATGATACTGTCAGGATGTTGCATTGTGTGAAGGAACAGGACATTCATCCAATAAACTGTTTTACCAATTAGCATCCTGACAACTAAATTACTCAATGTATAGAAACATTGTAGTTTCCCATTTCTTAATCAGTGTCATTGTGCAGCATTACTACAAAATTGATCTCATCCTCAGCTCTGGGAGGAGAAATCTGATCTGTCTGTGCAGACTGTCTGTTCTGTGTCAGGTCCGAAACCTGTTGATCTTCCAGCTGAAGGAGTTGACCCTGACTGAGTGTTGCAGACTGGCAAATTCCAAGGTCCAGGACTACGTGTTGAGGGATGAGGGATGCACTGAAGCTTGGGGCAGCTGCCGCCAAGGCGCGGTGGGGAAAGACCACCATGTAACATCTGCCTGCCTAAGAAGAACAGGGGGCCCACACAGTCATTTGGGCTCTGCTGACGCCTCAGCTAATTATATGGACATATGATTGATAAACGTACCAGACCTGTATATAAAAATGATAAATTCTGATCTCTGTATGTAAATGTTTACGTATGTATGGCATGACCAACTGTACAGATCATCAAATTATTTTATGAATAAAGTATATTTTTGAAATTAAAAAATGTCAGTCTGGGTCAATTCCTCTTCCAGCGATATGGCTTGCAATAAACTGTCAATTTCACTTTGAGCTGTGTTTTGTGATCTCTAATCTATTGGGAAAATTTCTCCAACATCAACCATTCATCAACCTTATTTTTCCAACAGTATAAATCATTACTATCTCAGAAATTTGGCATTTTTGCATTTATCTCAACGTATGCAAGATGAAACTCTTCAGCAACGTTTCCAACTTTTCAATAATATTCAGGACCTGTACTACTAAGTTAATGTTCAGCATCTGCACCAGACCACAGGTAATCACTACTGGAACTCCTCTGGTTGCATCTGATCCATGCTAATCACAATCAGAGACTCACTGGATGCATCAGGCCCAAAGTAAAGATTTTAGATTACATTACAGTGTGGAAACAGGCCCTTCGGCCCAACAAGTCCACACCGACCCTCCGAAGAGCAACCCACCCAGACCCATTCCCCCACACCTATTCCTTCACCTAATACTACGGGCAATTTAGCATGGCCAATTCACCTAACCTGCACATCTTTGGACTGTGGGAGGAAACCGGAGCACCCGGAGGAAACCCACGCAGACACGGGGAGAACGTGCAAACTCCACACAGTCAGTCGCCTGAGTCGGGAATTGAACCCGGGTCTCTGGCGCTGTGAGGCAGCAGTGCTAACCACTGTGCCGCCCAACCAAAGATCCTTTACTTTGCAGTTTATATTACGAAAATCACTCACTGATCTGCCAAAACTAGTTCAAAAACACTTTGTTTCCGCATTGCCCTTAATGGCATTTTCATTTTTTTAGTTATTCATTCAGGAGATGTGAACATCACTGGTACCTATTAGCCTAACTGCCCTGCAATTGAGTGGTGTTATGAAGCCATTTCAGCATTCTGGAGGGCAATTAAGAATCAATCACATAACTGTGGATGTGGATCACATGTAGCCAGACCAGATAAGGATAGCAGATTTCCTTCTATAAAGGGTATTAATGAACCAAGTGGGTTTATATAAGGACCAACAGGGCTTACACAGTCTCTATTAAGATAGCTTTAATGCAGAAATTTCTTATTGAATTCAAATTTAACCATCTCCCAATGTGGCAGTGAAATCCATGCCTCAAAACATTAGAAGTTCATTATAATTTAAATGGAACAAGACTGCAGCAAATTACAGAACAGAGATTTGGGAGTCTCATCCATGAATCAAATAAACTAGCATCCAAGTTCAGCAGGTAATAGGGAAGCCAAATGGAATGCTGGCCCTTTCAAAGTGAATGGAGTATAAAAGTAGGAGTTTCACTAACATTATACTATCTCAGAGTAAGGGAGTCAGTCCAAATTGTCTGTGCCAATCAGACATTCTAATCTGACCTAGTTCCGATTTGGAGGAGCCGGTGTTGGACTGCGGTGGACAAAGTTAAAAATCACACAACACCAGGTTATGGTCCAACAGGTGAAGGAGCGTCGCTCCAAAAGCTAGTGCTTCCAAATAAACCTGTTAGACTATAACCTGGTGTTGTGTGACTTTTAACTTTGATCTAGTCCCGTTTGCCAACATTTGGCCCATATCCCTCTAAACCCATCCTATTCATGATATAGATTAGATTACTTACAGTGTGGGAACAGGCCCTTCGACCCAACAAGTCCACACCGACCTGACGAAGGGCAACCCACCCAGACCCATTCCCCTACATTTACCCCTTCACCTAACACTATGGGCAATTTAGCATGGCCAATTCACCTCACCTGCACATTTTTGGACTGTGGGAGGAAACTGGAATATCCGGAGGAAACCCACGCAGACACGGGGAGAACGTGCAAACTCCACACAGTCGCCTGAGACGGGAATTGAACCCGGGTCTCTGGCGCTGTAAGGCAGCAGTGCCACCGTGCCGCCCACAATAGAAAAAGTCATGCACCCATCCCGATGCCTTCTAAATGTTGTAACTATCCTAGCTTCTACCACCTCCGCTGGCAGCTTGTTCCATACACACACCACCCCTGTATGTGGAAGTTACACCATGGCTCCTTTTTAAATCTTTCCCTTCTCACCTTAAACCTCTAGTTCGGGACTCCCCCACCCCAGGGAAAAGACCTTGTCTATTCACTCTATCCATGCCCTTCATGATTTTATAAATCGCTCAGCCTCCAATGCTCCTTATTGGAGCTTATTCGGCCTCTCTCTACAACTCAAACCCTGGCAACATCCTTGTAAATCTTTTATGCACCCTCTCAAGTTTAACAAAATCCTCCCGACAAAAGACCAAGCAGAATTGTATGCAGTGTTCTAAAGGTGGTCCCACCAAAGTCATGTCCATGAATTTGTACATAAATTGCAGAGTTGGTGGGTGGGGGGGGGGGCGCGGGTAAGAAAAGGGGGTAATGGAAACTGCTAATCTCTGTTGCACGCTGACATTGTCCACACCTGACTAGTCTGTGAACTGAGAATGAAAATTAATTATTCCTACTGCAACCTCATCAACAATGGCCCAACCATTCAGCATTCTCTTCTCATGTTATATAAATTGGTGTTCCTTTTCCCAAGAACCTCTCGTGTGTCAGTCCTGACAAGTGCGCAACAACACCCTCTGACTTTGTATGCCCTTTTAGCAATATTTAGTTTTTGTAGACAAGGTCAGGAGTCACACGACACCAGGTTTATTTGAAATCACAAGCTTCTGGAATGCTGCTCCTTTGTCAGGTGGAGTGAAGAGAAGCACACCAGCACAGAATCTATTGGCAGCGAGATCAAAAGACCGTACAAATGGTGCGAGTGGTGTGTCGACAGGCTGCATAATAAGGCTCCGCTAGTGATCAAAAATATCAGACGGTGTGAATAAAGGGTCAACAGCTGAATAGCGAGTGAAAGGATGACCTATAATCCAATTAATTGAGGCAGACAGATAATTACAAAAAATTGAAAATAAGGTGACACTGGAAACAAACCAATTGGCTGGAATAACATGGTAGGTATAAGAGTCATATGCTGAGGATCTAACCAAAGTAATAAGTAATCCCAAACTGTATAAATTAATTAAGATAGAGAGATCATAACAAGTTATTGAGGTGATCATGTCAAAACAGGACAGTAGGAAGATTTTACAGATACAGAACAGTATGCTGGGGTTACATGTACCACCCAAGATCATGGTTGAGGCCACCTTCATGGGTACGGAACTTGGCTTTCAGTCTCTGCTCAGCGATTCTATGTTGTGTATCTCAAAATCTGCCTTGAAGGACGCTTAACTAAAGATCAGAGGCTGAATGTTCCTGATCGCTGAAGTGTTCCCTGACTGGGAGGGAACATTCCTGTCTGGCAATTTTTGTGTGATGTCTAATCATTCATTGCTGTAGTGACTGTGTGGTCTCATCAATATACCATGGCTTGGGGGCATCCTTGTTTGCAGCGTATGAGGGAGACAGCATTGGCCGAGTCACATGGGTACCTGCCATGTATGTGGTGGGTGGTGTTCCCATGTGTGATCGTAGTATTCATGTCGATGATCTAGCATGTCTTGCAGAGGTTACCATGGCAGGGTTATGTGGTGTTGTGATCGCTATTCTCCTGAAGGTTGGAGAGTTTGCTGCAAATGACGATCAGTTTAAGGTTTGGCAGTTGTTGGAAGGCTAGAAGTGGAGGTGTTGAGATGATCTTGGTGAGATGTTTGTCATCGATTACATGTTGAAGGCTGCGAAGAACATGGCATAGTGTCTTCAGTCTGGGGAAGTACTTGATGAAGAAGGGTACTCTATCAGTCTTGTGCCATTTCTGTCTTCTGAGGAGATTGTTGAGGTTTTTTGCTGTGCCACATCGGAACTGGTGAGCAATGAGTTTTGCATCATATCCTGTTCTTATGAGGGCATCTTTCAACATCTTTAGGTGTCTGTCACATTCCTCCTTATCTCAGCAGATCCTGTGTGCATGCTGGGTTTGTCCATAGGGAATGGCTTAACATGTTTAGGATGGAAGCTAGAGAAGTGCAGCATCGTGAGGTTATCCATGAGCTTGTGGTAGAGTAAGTCCTAGATGGAGATGCATGTGTCCAAGAATGAGACTGATTGTGAAGAATAGTCCATGGTAAGTCTGATTGTGGGATGAAACTTGCTGCTAGTCTGTAGCATCACAACAATGGTATCTGTCGCATCTGGCTTTGAGACTCTGTATGAGAATCTCTCTGGCTATATCAAGGGCATCTTGAAATCCATTGCACAAGAAATGCCCAGCTTCTGTCGCAACACTACAGACTTCTTACAGAAACTCATCACCACGGAGCAGTGGAACTAAGACCATTGCTCATCACAGTGGATGTTTCGGCACTCTACACCAGCATCCCCCACAATGACGGCATCACTACAACAGCCTCAGTATTGAACACCAATAATTGCCCATTTCCAGACGCCATTCTACAACTCATCCACTTCATCCTAGAACAAAATGTTTTCACCTTTGACAACCAGCTCTTCAACCAGACACACGCCATGGGGACCAAATGTGCACTCCAATGTATCAACACTTTCATGCAAACGCTTGACTAAGGCTTATTTACTGCACTGGACCCCCAAAAAACATTGTACACTAGATACATTGATAACATTTTCTTCCTTAAACTCAGTGAGAGTCACAACGATATCAACAAGTTTCATCCCACCATCAGACTTATTGGGGACTACTCTGATAGCCAAGTTCCATACCCATGAAGGTGACCTCAACCATGATCTTGGGTTCATGTTGTGCTACACATAGTCCCACTACATTGTTCTGTATTTGTAAAATCTTCTTTACTGTCCTGTTTTTACACCATCACCTTGATAACTTGTCATGATCTCTCTACCTTAATTAGTTTGTACAGTTTTGGATTACATATTACTTTGGTCAGCCCTGACCAGACGTTTGACTGGTAGGTTGAGTCCATGGTTAAGAAAGCAAATGTAATGTTCATAGAGTCATAGAGATGTACAGCATGGAAACAGACCCTTCAGTCCAACCCATCTATGTCGACCAGATATCCCAACCCAATCTAGTCCCACCCGGCCCATATCCCTCCAAACCCTTCCTATGCATATACCCATCTAAATGCCTCTTAAATGTTGCAATTGTACTAGCCTCCACCACATCCTCTGGCAGCTCATTCCATACACATACCACCCTCTGCGTGAAAAAGTTGCCCCTTAGGTCTCTTTTATATTCTTCCCCTCTCACCCTAAATCTATGCCCTCTAATTCTGGACTCCCCCGCCCCAGGGAAAAGATTTTGCCTATTTATCCTATCCATGCCCCTCATAATTTTGTAAACCTCTATAAGGTCACCCCTCAGCCTCCGACGCTCCAGGGAAAATAGCCCCAGCCTGTTCAGCCTCTCCCTGAAGCTCAGATTCTCCAACCCTGGCAACATCCTTGTAAATCTTTTCTGAACCCTTTCAAGTTTCACAACATCTTTCTGATAGGAAGGAGACCAGAATTGCA
>NC_057721.1:1765924-1805980 GCF_004010195.1 Chiloscyllium plagiosum | reverse complement strand
GCTCTGCCCTCATCAATCTTCTTTGTTACTTCATCAAAAAACTCAATCAAGTTTGTGAGACATGATTTCCCACACACAAAGCCATGTTGACTATCCCGAATCAGTCCTTGCCTTTCCAAATACATGTACATCCTGTTCCTCAGGATTCCCTCCAACAACTTGCCCACCACCGAGGTCAGGCTCACTGGTCTATAGTTCCCTGGCTTGTCCTTACCACCCTTCTTAAACAATGGCACCAAGTTTGCCAACCTCCAGTCTTCCGACACCTCACCTGTGACTATCGATGATACAAATATCCCAGCAAGAGGCCCAGCTATCACTCCTCTAGCTTCCCACAGAGTTCTCGGGGAACTGGGGATTTATCCACCTTTAACCGTTTCAAAACATCCAGTACTTCCTCCTCTGTAATCTGGACATTTTGCAAGATATCACCATCTATTTCCCTATAGTCTATATCTTCTATATCCTTTTCCACATTAAATACTGATGCAAAATATTCATTTAGTATCTCCCCCATTTTCTGTGGCTCCACGCAAAGACCGTCTTGCTAATCTTTGAGGGGCCCTATTCGCTCCCTAGTTACCCTTTTGTCCTTAATATATTTATAAAACCCCTTTGGATTCTCCTTAATTCTATTTGCCAAACATTTATCTCAAGAGGGTTGAAACGTAAAAGCAGCGATGTGCTTCTGAGACTTTATAAAGCTCTGGTTAGGCCCCATTTAGAATACTGTGTCCACTTTTGGGCCCCACACCTCAGGAAGGACATACTGGCACTGGAGTATGTCCAGCGGATATTCACACGAATGATCCCTGCAATTGTAGGCCTAACATACGATGAATGGCTGAGGAACCTGGGATTATATTTATTGGAGTTTAAAAGGGGAGATCTAATAAAAACTTGCAAGATAATGCATGGCTTAGAAAGGGTGGATGCTGGGAATTTGATTCTGTCAGTTGGGGATGTTAAGGCTGTTGGCCCAACCTTAGAATTAGAGGGGGTCAATTTCTTCAGCCAGAGTGTGGTGGGCCTGTGGAATTCATTGCCACGGAGCACAGTGGAGGCCGGGACGTTAAATGTCTTCAAGGCAGAGACTGATAAATTCTTAATCTCACAAGGAATTAAGGGCTATGGGGACATTCGGGTAAGTGGCGATGAAATGCCCATCAGCCATGATTGAATGGCGGAGTGGGCTTGATGGGCCAAATGGCCTTATTTCAACTTCTATGTCTTATGGTCTTACCATCTTATTCCAGCCACTTGGTTTGTTTCCAGCATGACCTTACTTTTAATTTTTTGTAATTATCTCTCTGCCTCAATTAATTGGATTATAGGTCATCCCCACACTTGCTATTCAGCTGTTAACAATTTACTCCCACCATCTGACACTTTTGATCACTAGCAGAGCCTTATTATTCAGCCTGTCGACATACCATTTGTATGATCTTTTAATATGTCTGCCTAAAGGTAATGTGCCTGTGTGCTTCTTTTCACTCAACCTGATGAACTTGTGATTTCAAATAAACCCATTGGACTATAACAAGGAGATGCTTCCATAAATGTTGAAGTCGCGACTATTCCTTGTATTTTTGCGTCATGCATATCCCAAGGCACAAATCATTTCTTCCGCCAGAGAGACAGTAGTCCATGGAGATATGGCTGCAGTGCTGGTTTGTCACTTGGATGATTTCAGCTCGAATGCCATCAGTTCCCAGAAACTTTGGCCTTGCTGAGCTTGAACGTGATGATCTCACTGCCCAGCTTCTCCACAATAGGAAAAGTTTGAATGGTACTGAGAGCTTCTGCAGCGACATTGCTCATATACTCATCCAGATGTTTTTGTGTTGTGATTGTATACCCCCTCCACCACTTCCTCTGACAGATTGGCCCATACATGCACCACACGTTGTGTGAAAAAGCTACCCTCAGGTCCTTTTTAAATCTTTCCCCTCTCACCTTAAACTTGTGCCCTCTAGTTTTGAATTCTCCTACCCCAGAAAAAAAACTTTGGCTACCCACCCCTATACATATCCCTCCTGATTTTATAAGGTCACCCTGCAGCCTCCGATGCTCCAGGGTAAAAAGCCACAGCCCATTCAGCCTCTTCCGATAGCTAAAACCCTTCAGTCCTGACAGTATCCTTGTAACTCTTGATAGCTATAGCTTTTTAAATGGTTTTAACATATCAAAACAGGAATGAAGTTAAAAATGCATAAGATGTCATACCTGTGGATGACATATCTCTAGACTTTTAAGCTTTGTTTGGTCCATCCACACTGAATTCGCTGGTAATATCCGACTGCGGAAGCTTACAGTCCTAAAAAGATCAGTCACTGGTTAGTTGGCAATGAGCAGCAACCAAGAATTTCACTTATTTCGACTTGAGCAAACTACTTTCTGTTTCTATCTTCTTTCAATGACCAATCTCTATAACAGTTTATGATGTTTTTAAAGTTAATGACACTTTAAATTCAGCATACTCATGGTGGATAAGGCTTTAGTGGAGGCTTATCTTAGGACATCTGAATCAAAGTCAAAGACTACATTAAACAAAATCACTGCACATTTAGCCTTGAACTGGCATTAGCTTTGACACTATGATTGAAGTTTTGAGAGTTGGACAGACCTGGGCTCGAATCCATGTGAGGTACATAATTAAGACTCCCTGTCAGTTTTAGCATAGTGTTAGAAAAATGACTTGGGATAACTTGACATGAGGAGAAAGTGAGGTCTACAGATGCTGGAGATCACAGTTGAGAGTGAGGAGAAAGTGAGGTCTGCAGATGCTGGAGATCAAAGTTGAAACTTTATTGCTGGAACAGCACAGCAGGTCAGGCAGCATCCAGGGAACAGGAGATTCGACGTTTCGGGCACAGGCCCTTCTTCAGGAATGAATCACAGTTGAGAGTGTATTGCTGGAAAAGCACAGCAGGTCAGGCAGCATCCGAGGAGCAGAAGAATCAATGTTTCGGGCCGGAGCCCTTCATTACCTTCCTGATGAGGGGCTCCAGCCCAAAACGTCGATTCTCCTGCTTCTCGGATGCTGCATAACTTGACATGAACTGAGAGCATCCAGGATTAGCTACTATACAGAGTATAGTAATGCTGTTCAAAACACTTCTGTTTTTCCTCAAATCAGTAGAACCTTGGATAATAAATAACCTTGTCATACTTTAGAAGTGTAAATATAATTTAGTTATGTGAGGTTACCATGCATGAAGTATAATGGAGAATGTGTGCATCTCCAGTTGATGCACTGAGTATTAGTGCAGTGGGTGTTGTGTAGAGGCTAGTCTGCTCATCACCTCTTTGTTTTCAGGTATCACTGCTGGTTAACAGAATAACTATTGTGAAAAGAGAGCTGAGTACTAAGCCTCCCTTGGCAGTACACAGTCTCTCCATCTTCAATGTGTGGAATACCTCCTCCTGGTGACATATTGCATACCTTGCAGTGCCAGGCTAAAGGGGCCTCAAATAGGGCAGGTTCCCAAATGTGGGCCCACAAGAGATTGCACTCTAGTGAAGCAGAAACCCCAGTTCTGGGAGAATGGTCCCACTGCCTCACGGATGTTTCAGAAGAGAAGGCAACAAAGGGAGTAAACCCTGACAGAAAACCCTGGAACAGAGTCCACATCTGACAGCTGCATCTGGCAAATTGTACAGCACAGTTGGTATCAAACAAGCAACACTGACACACAGCATGAGCGCTGGCATTCTGTTCAATCTCAAGAGAGATCATTGTGTCTGATCAGATAGCTGCCACCTCTGCCTCAGCCCCAGTAAGGTGCTGTTCTGCCTCAATGGCTGCTCCGGGCTTACAGCACCATCTCTAGACAGGCAGGTTGCTCAGCTTTGCACCAAGCACAAACTCAACATGGATGACACTAGTCCTTCACACTGCAGGCTGCAAAGTAGGAGCCAAGAGCATTGGTCTTACCACCAACTTGCTGCAGGTTGTGCAATGTCGTCTGTGACTGACACAGAACTTACAAGGCTCAGTGTGCACGTTGCTTCAATGCAAAAAAACCTGGCTTGCTCACACTGGATTCTTCAAAGACAAATAGTGCACATTCCTCTGGCAGAGAAAACCTCAAGAGGTGATACAGGAACATGAAGTGAGTGTTGCAGTTAGAAACATTCTCATGATCACTGAACCCCCCACAGAAAGTTCCGCAAGCATGGGCAAATTAACCTCCTGAGCCACAGTTCCCCCATTCAGCTTTGCACTGGATGTTAAAGGTTGATTCTGAGACACACATGAATCAGTGGAACTGCCAGCACCAAGAGATTGTACCTTCACAGGGAGCTCAACATGGGGTATCCCAATCAAACATATCACCAACATGCAGAGGGCAACAGGTAATGGCAAGGTGAATGGAAACGAACAAAGTTTACTCAAGCTACGATGGATTCTGGGTGATGATCAGCTAGTTCCAAATCAAGCTATGTCACAAGGATGTCCTGAGAGATCCAAGATCACACTGTCGCTACACCTAGATCTCATCATCAGCAGAGGTACCAACCTCAATAGGGTCTTCATCAGGGGAGGTGATGGCCTAGTGGTATTATCACAGGACTGTTAATCCAGTGACCCAGGGAATGTTCTGGGGACCTGGGTTTGAATCACACCATGGCAGATGTTGGAATTTGAATTCAATTTTAAAAACCTGGAATTAAGAGTCTAATGATGACCATGAAACCATTGCAAATTGTCGGTTAGAAATCCATTTGGGTTTATTAATGTCCTTTAGGGAAGGAAATCTGCCTTCCTCACCTGGTCTGGTCTACATGTGACTCCAGAACCACGCCAATGCAGTTGACTCTTATCTACCCTCTCCTAGTTAGAGATGGGCAATAAATGCTGGCCTAGCCAGCAATACCATCATCCCATGAGCAAATTTTAAAAAACTTGTAGTTATCAGAATACCAGCTGTGACATTGAACACTTTGTGTTGTGTAGCAAGATCAGGCTTCAGCCAAAGAAATTATATTAATAGAAGAGGAAAGCTTATCCTTGGCTCAACACTTCCTGTGCCACTGACCCCAAAAGGACCCAAGAGTTCCTCAACATCCTCAACTGGATTCTTTTCGATAAGCATCAAAGACAGCCCTCTACACAGCACGATTGTAATTCTACATTCACTCTGTGTTGGAAAAGAGACGAGAGGAGAGGTGACAACTTTGAGGCTTAATGGACTGACATGGAGACAGTTACTGCAACCAAGAGGTGAGCCCTCAACAAGTTCCCAGTAAACAAAATCTCTCAGCCACCAATATCAAATCTCAGTTGAGACCTACCAAATAAAGAGACTTAGGGGTGCAGATACATAGTTCTTTAAAAGGGGGGGGCCGCAGGTAGACAGGGTGGTAATGACAGTGTTTGGCATGCTTGCCTTCATTGGTCAGAACATTGAGTATAATAGTGGGGTAGTCATGGCTGCGACTGCACAGAACATTGGTTAGATCACATTTTGACTACTGTGTTCAATTCTTGTCACTGTTCTATAGAGAGGGTGCAGGGAAGACTTATAAGAATGTTGCCAGGATTGGAGGGTTTGAGTTCTAGGAATAGGCTGGGACTTATTTCCCTGCAGCATTGGAGGATATGAGGTGACCCTGTAGAGGTTAATAAAATCATGAAGGGCATGGATAGGGTGAATAGCCATGCTCTTTTTCTAGGGTGGGAGAGTCCAAAACTAGAGGGCATAAAAATCCAAAGTATCCAAAATAAGGTAGGTGAGCTTGCAGTATGGATAGGTACCTGGGACTTCGATGTTGTGGCCATTTTGGAGACATGGATAGAGCAGGGTGAGGAATGCATGTTGCAGGTTCCAGGGTTCAGATCTTTCATTAAAAACAGGCAAGGCAAAAAAAAAAGGGAGGTGTGGCCTTGTTAGTTAAGGATAGTATAACAGTGGCTGAAAGAACTTTTGACGAGGACTCGTCTACTGAGGAAGTATGGGCTGAGGTTAGAAACAGGAGAGGAGAGGTCACACTGCTTGGAGTTTTTATAAGCCTCCGCAGAGTTCCAGGGAGGTGGAGGAGAGGATTAGCAAAATGATTCTGGGTAAGGAGTGAAAGGAACAGGGAGGTCATTATGGGGGCTTTAACTTCCCCAACATTACTGGAAATGCTATAACTCTAGTACGTTGGATGGTTAAGTTTTTGTCCAATGCGTACAGAAGGGTTTCCTGAAGGGCCGACAAGAGGAGAGGCCACACTGGATCTGATGCTTAGTAATGAACCAGGCCATGTGTTTGATTTAGTGGTAGGTGAGATTTAGTTTGGAGAAAGTGACCATAATTCAGTTATGTTTAGTTTAGCAATGGAAAGGGATAGGTACATGCCACAGGTCAAAAATTATCGATGGGGCAAGGGCAATTGTAATGCAATTAGGCAAGAATTAGGATGCATAGAATGGGGTAGCAAAATGCAGGGGACGGGGACAATGGAAATGTGGAACTGGTTTAAGGAACAGATATTGCATGTCCTTGATAGGTATGTACCTGTCAGGCAGGGAGGAAGTGATAAAGTAAGTAAAACCGTGGTTTACTACAGAAACTGCATCTCTTGTTCAGCAGAAGAAGGAGGCTTATGTGTTGATGAGACAAGCTGGTTCAGATGAGGCGATGGAGAGTTACAGATCAGCTACAAATGATTTAAAGATAGAGTTAAGAAGAGCAAAGAAAGGACATGAGCAGTCTTTAGCAGGTAGAATAATGGAGAACCCTAAAGCTTTCTATAGGTATGCGAGGAATAAAAGGATGACTACGGTTGGAATGGTGCCAGTCAAACTCAGAAGCGGGAAGTTGAGTGCGGACCCCGTGGAGATCGGAGAGGTGCTAAACGAATATTTCTCATCGGTTTTCACTCAGGAAAAGGAGAATATTATAGAGAAGAATGCAATATGAGATATTAGACTAGAAAGGATTGAGGTTAGTTACGAAGAGGTGATATCAATTCCAGAAGGAGTGAAAGTAGACAAGTCCCCTGGGCCGGATGGGCTTTATCTGAGGATTCTCTGGGAAGCTAGGGAGGAGATAGCAGAGCCTTTGGCTTTGATCTTTGAGTAATCATTGTCTATAGGTTTAGTACCACAGTTGAGTAATCATTGTCTATAGGTTTAGTACCACAGGACTGAGGAATTGCAAATATTGTGCCCTTGTTCAAAAAGGGCAGTAGAGATGACCCAGGTAATTATAGACCAGTGAGCCTTACTTCTGTTGTAGGAAAGGTTTTGGAAAGGATTATAAGAGATGGGATTTATAATCATCTAGCAAGTAACAACTTGATTGGAGATAGTCAACATGGTTTCGTCAAGGGCAGGTTGTGTCTCACAAACCTCATTGAGTTTTGAGTAGATGACGGTAGGACAGTTGACGTGGTGTACATGGACTTCAGTAAAGCCTTTGATAAGGTTCCACATGGTAGGCTGTTGGAAAAAATGCAGAGGCGTGGGATTGAGGGTGATTCAGCAGTTTGGATTAGAAACTGGCTTTCTGGAAGAAGGCAGCGAGTAGTGGTTAATGGAAAATATTCAGCCTGGAGTCCGGTTACTAGTGGTGTGCTACAAGGATCTTGTTTTGGGACCACTGCTGTTTGTCATTTTTATAAATGACTTAGATGCAGGCATAGGTGGATGGGTTAGTAAGTTTGCAGATGACACTAAAGTCAGTGGAGTAATGGAAGAATGTTGCAAGGGGACTTGGATAATCTGCAGAATTGGGCTGAGAGGTGGCAAATAGAGTTCAATGCAGCTAAATGTGAGGTGATTCACTTTGGGAAGAATAACAGGAAGGCAGAATACTGGATTAATGGAAAGATTCTTGGTAGTGTGGATGTGCAGAGGAATCTTGGGAGTTCACATACATAGATCCCTGAAAGTTGCCACCCAGGTTGATAGTGCTGTTAAGAAGGCATTACGGTGTGTTAGGTTTCATTGGTAGAGGGATTGAGTTCCGGAGCCGCAACGTCATGCTGCGACTTTACAAAACTCTGGTGCGGCTGCACTTGGAATATTGTGTACAGTTCTGGTCGCCCGATTACAGGAAGGATATGGAAGCATTGGAAAAGGTGCAGAGGAGACTTGCCAGGATTTTGCCTGGTCTGGAAGGAAGCACTTATGAGGAAAGGCTGAGAGACTTGAGCTTGTCCTCATTGGAAAGAAGAAGGCTAAGATGGGATTCGATGGAGACATACAAGATGATCAGAGGATCAGATAGGGTAGACAGTGAAAATGTTTCTCCTAGGATGATGACATCAGCTTGTACGAGGGGGCATAACTACAAATTGAGGGATGATAGGTTTAAGACAGATGTCAGAGGCAGGTTCTTTACTCAGTGAGTGGTAAGGGCGTGGAATGCCCTACCTGCCAATACAGTTAACTCAGCCACCTTAGGGAGATTTAAACAATCCTTCGATAAGCACATGGATGATGATGGGATAGTGTAGGAGGATGAGCTTAGAATAGTTCACAGGTCATCGCAACATCGAGGGCCAAAGAGCCTGTTCTGCGCTGTATTATTCTATGTCCTATGTTCTATAAGTTTAAGGTGAGAGGAAAAAGATTTAAAAAGGACCTTAGGAGTAACTTTGTCAATAGAGGATGGTGTGTGTATGGAACAAGCTGCCAGAAGTAGTTGTGGGAGTGAGTACAATTACAACATTTGAATAGGCATCTGAATAGGTATATGAATAGAAAGGGTTTAGAGGGATATGGCCAAGTGCTGGCAAATGGGACCAGATTTATTAAGGATAACTGGTTGGCATAGACAAGTTGGACTGAGGGTCTGTTTCTGTGCTGTATGTACCGCTGCATCAATCAATACTATTGAAATTCTGGTACAGCCTACAATCTGCTGAATCTGGGGAAGCTAGAGGGAGATATGAAAGAATCAAGGAAGCAACAGACCCAACAGTGAACCAATCAGCTCTGCTTAAAACAAAGACAGGGACAGTCATCACAGAGGACTGAAGAAGGGCTCATGCCCGAAACGTCGATTCTCCTGCTCCTTGGATGCTGCCTGACCTGCTGCGGTTTTCCAGCAACACATTTTCACCACAGTCATCACAGAACCTATCAAGCTGAAGCAAAGATGGGTGGTGCACTTTCTGGAACTCTACACAACAGAACACCAGTGTTGTTGAAGAAGCTCTTGATATCATTCAGAATTTTCCTGTGATGGAGGAGTTGGGCAGTGAGACCACTGACTAGTTTTTGGGAACTGACGGCATTCGGCCTGAAAACATCCAAGTGGAGAACCAACGTGGGGCCATATCGCCATGAACGTCTGTGTCTCTGTCAAAAGAAATAACTTGTGCCTTGGGACATGCAAATATAGTCACCTTCCACAAAAAAAAGAAACAGCAATGACTGCAACATTTACAGCAAGAATGGTTCACTTTCTTAGTTCACAGACTAGGCAAATAGACCTTGTCACCACAGAAATGCTCCAGAGATTGGCGGTCTCAATTATCCCCTTTTGATTTCCCCAATGAAAATGTTGTAATTAATGGATAAATTCCTTTTGCCTCCATAAAACAGGGTGTTAATCTAGGTAACTTCTAGCACATGCAAGTTGATCACATTACAAGTCTGATTAAATACTTGAAATTGGTTTCCAGTGTAATTCTTAGGCCATTTAGATTAATTCAGAATTATAGCTTGATAGCAGAATCGCATCTAATGGAGGAAATCATCGGGCAGCAGGTGAAACACTGGTAAGCACTGCTGCCTCATAGCACCAGGGTCCTGGGTTCAATTCCAGTCTTGGGCAACTTGTGTGGAGTTTGCATGTTCTCCCTGCGTCTGCATGGGTTTCTTCTGGATGCTCTGGTTTCCTCCCACAGTCTAAAGACGTCCATGGATGTGTAAGCTAGGTGGATTAGTCATGCTAAGTGCAGGGTTACAGTGATTGGGTAGGGGGTGGGTCCAGGTGGAACGGTCTTCAGAGAGTTGGTGTGAATTTGATGGGCTGAATTTTGACCATAGGGATTCTATAATTCTATGAACATGCTCTGAGGCTTGCAAGGATGGGCAGATTGAGCACTTACTGCATATCCAGAGTCCTAAGGAACATGTTGTGTATAATGTTTCTTTCTTCCTCATTCGGCGCTGTTTTCAGTAATGAGGTCTCCTTTAGCTTAGTTCGCTTTGCTTTGTTCACTAGAGTTTGGACAAAGAAAATTTGCTTTCAGTAGCTTTGTTACCAAGTTCAAAAGGACAGAATGCAAAATTAACATTTACACCTTTAACAAACAGAAGATTACCAGCAAAAACGGGCAAGCCTGAGGATTAGAAGCATTTTTGATTTTAGCAAAATCAGACAAAAAGTTTGATTAAGGAAGGGAAAATCAAATATGAGATTCAAATAGCATGCAGCATAAACCCATGTAAAGTTCTATAAATATGGGAAAAGAAAATCATTAATAAGAATATATTTAGGAAAGATTGTTTCGACTCAGCCTGTATTCACTAGAGCTTACAAGTATGAGAGAATCTGAATTGAAATGTATAAAATTCTGGCAAGATTGGACAGACTAGATACAGGAAGGATGGTCTCCCTGTTTGGACAGCAGTTGACACAGTGTCAGGATATGGGTAGACTATTTAGATTACTCACAGTGTGGAAACAGGTCCTTCGGCCTAACAAGTCCACATCGACCCTCCGAACAGCAACCCATCCAGACCCATTCCCCTACATTTACCCCTTCACCTAACACTACGGGCAATTTAGCACGGCCAATTCATCTAACCTGCACATCTTTGGACTGTAGGAGGAAACCAGAGCACCTGGAGGAAACCCACGCAGACACAGGGAGGATGTGCAAACTCCACACAGACAGTTGCCCGAGGCGGGAAATGAACCCGGGTCTCTGGCGCTGTGAGACAGCAGTGCTAACCACTGTGCCACCGTGCTGCCCCTTCGGGCTGAGATGAGGAAATATTTATTCACGCAAAGGGCAGTGAATCTGTGAAATTCTCTACCACAGAAGGCTGTGCAGGCCCAATATATTCAAAACAATACACTTTCTTATATTTTACTGGCATCAAGGGATACAGGAGAAAGACAGAAATATGGCATTGAAATAGAGGATCAGAATGATCATATTTAATGGGTCAGCAGGTTCGAGGGCCAAATGGCCTATTCCTAAGAGTCCTTTTTACATTCATTCAGGGAATGTGAGCATCACTGGCTAGGCCAACATTTATCGCCCATCCCTAATTAACCAGAGGGCAGTTATCTAAGTTTCTAAGGTAAACCTTCTCCAAATAATAGACAGTCTGGGAGAAAACATCAACATTATGAAAAGAAATGTTGGGGGTTTAGTGATCAATGTTGTAAACAGGAAAAGTTTCATCGCAGGTGGTGCACATCAGAAACCAGGCCAAATTAATGAAATGGAGGAGGAGAGGTACAACTTTGCTTTAGCCTAGTTTGGATCAAGCTCAAAACCAGGTAAAAAGGTGAAATGCATTTACAAAATACATTAAACCGTAAGTCAAGGATTGGTTTATACATTCTACAAACAGAATTAACTTCAAATTATATTTCTCAATATAAAATGCCATAGAAATAGAACACAAAGAAGAGTGGACTGCACTACTCTTATTTTCCATTTAAAGTACAATCACTAGATCTAGAGCAGGCAATAGAGTGCTAAATCTGCTCTGCCATTCCACATAATCATGACCTATCTTGGGCTTCAATTCCACTTTCCTACCTGCACTCCATCCCTCAAAAGTCTATACCAGCCTTAAGTGTATTCAACAATGGAGCATGCAAAACTACTAAGGTAGAGAACTGCAAAGATTGACAACTTTCTGAGTAAAGTAATTTCTCTTCACAGTCCTAAACGATCAGTTCTTTATCCTGAGAGTGTACCTTCATGTTTTAGATTAGCCGACCAGTGTAAGTAATCTATCTCATCAAGTCTGACCGAATACTGCATGTTTCAGTATGATTACATCCACTTCCTCTGAACTCTAGAGAATAAAGGCACATTTCTCAGCATCTTATTACAACCTCCTCATTCCAAGTTCCACTGTAATGAAGCTGCAATGTATCACCTCCAATGCAAGTATTGAATATTGAAACCAAACTGAAGCATAAGGCCCGACACAACTGTAGTAAGACTTGGTCATTCATTTACTCCAATTTCCTTACAATAAACGGGAACTTGCCATTTGCCTTCTGTCAAAACAAGCGTGAAGAGGCTCCATTTGAAATGAAATCCCTTCAACATGACAACTTTGTATTTCAACAAAGACAAAGACAAAACAGAAATCTACCTCTCAGCAAGGTCTCCATTGCTTCTACCACAGTTGTAAAGCAGAAGAGAGCCTGTTTAAACAAACTCTCCCTTTTTAGATAATGATGATTTCAAGATGATGCACATATTAAAACTGTTCAGTGCCTGGCCCTTCTAGTGATTTGTAGCAATGGCAGGAGTACAGGTGGAAAAGCCATGCATAAATTACTGGGCCAGTTTTAGCACTACTCCATCTGCACAGTTAATTTTATGAAGTTTTAATTCCATGGAAAGTCAGTAAATGAAGCTTTTTGTCTTCTATTCCTGTGCAGCTGCAACAATTGGTTTTGATGTTATAATAATTTATATCACATTATTGCCTGGGGATTTGGATTCTAGATTTAGCATGGATTTTTGGTTTTATTTCTGTGAATGTAAACTTGTGTTTTTTTAAAGACAGGTTAGAAAATCAACTTTGAGCAGGGGGTTCAAAGTAACCTTGTCAAGAAGGCACATGACTTAAGGCAAATAACAAGCAAGATACCTAGGGAGATATTTGCTAAAGTTGGATTTTACAATCGACATGGCTCAAGGCCACAAGCAGAGTTCAGAAGAGTAGACTCATTCCAGCAGGAGGACAGTTTTCAATTTGTGAAATTTAGAGCTGGAAAGAAGTCTCATAAAGTTTCAGCAGTCCAGGCCATCACAGTCAGAAGTAGTCTTAAGCTGCCTTTACAATTCAGTGAGAAAAAAAAGTCAGTGAATGAGCTAGGGAGAGATGGAGAGAGACAGATCTGGTAAAATGTGCAGGAAGTTGCCAAAACAAAACACTTGTGACCTCATTATAAAGTCATACAGCATGGAAGCAGACGCTTTGGTCCAACCAGTTCATGCTGAACATAACCCCAAACTAAAAACTTGTCTCACATGACTGTTCCTGGCCCATATCCCTCCAAACATTTTCTGTTCACAGACTTAATCAAAAGTCTTTTAAATGTTGTAATTGTACCCATATCCACCACTTCCTCTGAAAGTTCATTCCATAAATGAACCACCCCCTGCGTAAAACAATTGCTGACATAAACATCCACCAAGCCGTTCGGGGATAATCCACCGATCTTCTGAGAATGCTTCTTATGCCATATGGCCTTACAATATCACTTTGTTTCAAGCAGATAAAGCTATCTCTGACCAATTCCTTGCATCAATTAAGTAATAAAGACTAAAATTGGAGTGGTACTTCACTGGCACTGAGTGTCTATAGATATTGCTGGGAAAAAGAACTGAATTTTTTTTAATTAGTAAGTTCTTTCAAGCTTGTTACATTTATAGCTTTGTTAATTTTCCTTTTGTGTAATAAAGCTATGTTCTTTTGTTAAAAGTACACATGCAGCCTCTGAATCACCATCACAATAACCAAAATACCTAAGTAAAATAAATGTCTATCAAGCTAGGTTTCACTCTAAAATCTAACTAAATTCTATCACCAGCTGAGACCACACATTGAAGAGTCATATTATTGGGCTCAAAACATCAACTATTTCACTCTCTCCAGATACTGCCAGCTGTGCTACGCCTTCTGTATTTATTTTCGATCTCCAGTATCCACAATATGTCACTTCTATGGTGTAGCAATTGGTTGCCTTCTCCCCATCCAGTAATGCCATAGTTTTGGCTGACATCCCAATGCAATTACTCAGTCTCATTGATGAGATGTTAAACCAAGGTCACATTTTCTGTTTGGATGAATGTAAAAGATTTCAGAGCATTATTCAAAAGGAAAGAAGCAAATTCTCTCAGCACCCAATAATTATCCCTTAACCAAGCAATTCAAAAATAATGAACTGGTTATTTACTTTACTTTTGGACCTTGCCGTGGTTAAATTAGCTGTTGCATTTGACAAAACAATTAATACGATTCAAAATAATGCATTGGCTGCATTAAAGTAAACTACATCAGCTGTATGTATGTAACATACTTCCTTTATTATGATAGTTTAGGCAGTCAAGGTGCAACATGACTTACAGTTTCCTTGTTTAAAGAGATTCTCCTCCTCCGGACCTTCAGGTTTCAATGGATTAATTACAGCGGCACTGTAAAAGTGAAAAAAATTAATTTCAGCCTTTAACAGAACATGTTGCGCCTATGTAACAGAATATACTATACAGAACTGGCCATTTGGCTGCCTAGGTTGTGTTCATTTGAGCTCCTCCCATCCATTCTCATCTGTCAGCATGACTCTCTATTCGCTTTCATTGCATATTGAGCCTCTTCTTAGATACAGCAGTCCTATTCATTTCAATCACTCTCTGTGGTAGTGAGTGCCACACCACCCACTGCATAATCTTTTCTTCTCATGAACCTCCTACTTAATCTCTTGGCAACTACCTTATATTGGCAGCCTCTTGTTTTTCACTTGCCCACAAATGACAACACTTGCTCAGTCTCTACTCTATCACAAGCCTTTCATAACTTAAAGTACTTTTATTGGGTTATCCCTCAGCCTTCACTTCAGAGAAGGAACCCAACCTGTGCACTCTGGTGATGTTATACTCTAATTATCCTAATTTCAATCATGCTGACTTTTTGGACAACTTCTCTAGTGCATCTTTTCAATAATGACAACCAGGGTATGTTACATGCCAAGTGTATTCTAAACGAGATTTGATATTTGTTGAGCACATTTTGTCAACTTCTCAATTTTATTCACCTAGAAATAAATTCTGATGCTTACTTTGTTTTTTTTAAAAAAGAATGGTCATACTAACTTACTACTTTCTAGTGGTTTGCTCTCCTAACTCCTTTATTTTCTCACTTTTGAAGTAATATGCAACTTTCTCACTTAATAAAATACAACAGCTCATGCTGAAATTAATTTTCCAATTTCTGCCATTCTCCAAGTTTATTAATATCTTCTAGAAAAGTGTTGTAGTCCTCTTCATTACAACTGATCTCCAATTTAGTGCAGTCCATATATTTTGAAATTATGCTTTTAATTGCAAAGCCAAAATTATTAAAACAAATAGTTAGCCATCAGTTGTGGCCCCTGCACTGACCCTGAGAGGACCCACTCTGATAGCGAGAATTCACTGTGCTTTCTTTTTTTGTAGGATCTCTACAGTGTGGAAACAAGCCCTTCAGCTCAGCAAGTCCACATCCATTCTTTGCTGACTCATTCCATAACCTACACATCCCTGAACACTATGGGCAATTTAGCTTGGCCAATTGAGAATGTGCAAACTCCACACAGATAGTCACCCAAGGCTGGAATCAAACCCGGGTCCCTGGTGCTGTGAGGCAGTATTGCTAACCACTGAGCCACCGTGCCACCATAGCAACTTAACATTCTAATTGGTATTGCAGTGGTAATATTGCTGGACTAGTAATCCCGTGGCCCAACGCAGTGCTCCATAGATACAGGATTAAGTCCCACCATGACAGCCGATGGAATTAAAATTCAATTGATCAATCTATCATTGAAATACGATATATAAAGCTATCTGGTCTTGTCACTGGCCACTTGGGTGTTTCCTTTCTTCCTGGTGGTGGAAATTGAATAAAGATTTGTACACCTGTTGTCCTTCACTGTGTCTCACACCTGTACACACACACCATGGGTGCTGGGGAAAATATAAGCACTACCGCAGTTAGTCGGTAGTGGGGTGGGGGGGTTTAAAGAAAAAGAAAAAAAAACAGGAGATTTAGAGTCTCCTCAGTAAAACAAAAGAAGAAAACAAAAGCCATCTGGTTCATTAATGACTTTTAGGGAAGGATATCAACTGTTCTTACCTCATCTGTCTGTTGTCAACCTGCGACTCCAGGCCTACAGTAGTGTAGTTGACATTTAACTGCCCTTTGTGATGGCCTAGCAAGCCGCTCAGTTCAAGGGCAATTAAGAATGAGGAAAAAAATGGTCAGTCTTGGCAGTGATGCCACATCTGACGAAAAACAAAGACATTTTTTTAAATTGGTAGTCAAGTAATTTGGGACATCTGAGCATGAAAAACACCAGCCAAATGCAATTTCCTGCTCTTGCTTGAAATTAACAGGAAGAATTTTATTCACTAAATGGTGTGGTTGTTACATCGCATTGTCACTCAATGGTGCCAATTCTAGCTGCGACTTCGGAGTATGAAGGATTCCATTACAAAGCCAAGAACCATTTCAGGAGAAATTTGAGTGGGCTTGTTTAGTCACAAAAAGAGCACTAACAGCTGCACTCTCCCTGGCCAGGGACAAACTGAATGTTCCATTATCCATTTGGGTCAGCGATGTGGCTTTTACACCACAGATCGCTAATAGCTCGGCATCATTGAAATCCCAGAGCCAGTGAATCAAATAACATTATAACAAGCAAGACTGAAAGGTGGAATTTACTGAGATTAACTACAGAAATTGATCTACAAAACAAAATAGATGAAGTGTAATTTTATAGTGAACAGAAAGATGAGCTAATGAAAAGGAAATATGACTGAACATTAGCTCTGTATATGCATAAAGAATAGATATGAGGGGAATGTCACAGGGAATTGAAAAGAAAGATACTGGCTTAAGTGCTCAGGTTTCAAATCAAAAGTCAGAAGTTTAATAGAGTTAGAGGCAACTTGACTGAAACATAAGATTCCGAGGGGTCTTGATAGGATAGCTATAAAGGGGCTGTTTCAGCTTATATGAGAATCTGTGACTAGGGGGTCACTATTTAAAATAGATAGTAAGCCTTTTTTGTGTTTTCAGATGGTTGTGTGTGTTTTGGAATACTCTCTCTGAAAGTCCTTGAGTATATTGAAGGCAGAAATAGAATTATTTTATTAAGCAAATGGTTGAAGGATTATCAGGGAAGACGAGAATGTGGATGAGGTTACAATCAGATCAGAGTCGAGAGTGTGGTGCTGGAAAGGCACAGCAGGTCAGGCAGCATCTGACGAGCAGGAGAATTGACATTTCGGGCAGAGGGGCTTCTTGCTCCTCGAATGCTGCCTGACCTGCTGCGTTTATCGACTCTGATCTCCAGCATCTGCAATCCTCACTTTCTCCTTAGATGGTGCTGGAAAGGCACAGCAGGTCAGGCAGCATCTGATGAGCAGGAGAATTGACATTTCGGGCAGAGGGGCTTCTGCCTGAAACATCGACTCTCTTGCTCCTCGAATGCTGCCTGACCTGCTGCGTTTATCCAGCACCACACTCTCGACTCTGATCTCCAGCATCTGCAATCCTCACTTTCTCCTTAGAATCAGATCAGTTATCATCTTATTGAAAAGGTGGAACAAGCTCAGGTCACGAAACTACCTACTCCTGCTCCATATTTCTATGTTCATATATTTGTTGCAAGGGATTCTGATCTGAGCTAAATAGTGCAGTTCTGATCCTCAGGATGAATGCTTATGATTATGAACAGGAATAGGAGCAAACCATTTGGCCATTCAAGTCCACTCTTTCCCGGCTAATCTGGTTGTGGTCGCAATGTCACTTTCCTGCCCCCGCACCCCCACCCTCGACTCAAAACTCTGACAAAAATCTATCTAACTCAGCTTTGAATAAATTCAATGACACAACTTCATTGACTTTTGGGGAAGAAAATTCCAATGACTAACAAATCTCTGTGTAAAAATAGGTTCTCCTCTGTTTTAGAAGGGAACACTCCCTTCCCCCATTCCTAAACCATGTCCTGTAATTCTAGTCTCCCCCACGTCCTCCCTTTATCCACCCTATCAAGTTCTCTCAAGATTTGCAATAAAAACAAACGAAGAAACTCAGAAGGTCTGGCAGGATCTGTGGAGAGAAATAATTCTGAAGGAGGGTCACTGGAGTCAAAAGACTAACTCTATTTTCCTTGCCTCAGGTGCTGCCAGACCTGCTGAGTTTCTCCAGCAATTTCTGATTTTGTTTCAGATCTCCAGCATTCATAATTCTTTGTTTTTTTTGGTCTCAAAGTTGTTTAATAATCTGTATGTTACAATAAGATCACCGCTCATTCTTCCAAACTCCAATGAACAGAAACTCAGCCTTTCCAACCTTCTTTAATAAGACATCCCGGGCTTATATATTTTGATAGGGTCCCACATAATAGGCTAGTGAGCAAAATTAAAACACACCAGATGGGGGGTAATATAGCGGTATCAATCAAGAATTATCAGACCAGAGCGGAACAAAGGGAGTGGGAATAAATTGATTTTTTCAGGTGGCAGGTGGTTACTAGTGGTGTACTGCAGGTGTCAGTGCTTGGTCCCAACTATTCACAATATATATTTAAATGATTTGGACGAGAGAACCAAATGTAATATTTATAAGTTTGCTGACGACACTAAACTAGGTGGTGGAATTGGGAGTTGTGAGGAGGACACAAGGGACCTTCAGGGTGATCGAGAGAAGGTGAGTGTGCAGGCAAACACAATGTCGTTCAATGTGAAATCATACATTTTTGGGGTGAAAAACAGAAAGGAAGAATATTATTAAACAGAGATATGTTGGTAAATGTGGATGTACAAAGGGATTGACACGTTCTTGTACACCAATAAGAGATGTACAGCACAGAAACAAACCCTTCGGTCCAACTTGCCAAGCTGACCAGATATCCTAGATAAATCCAGTCCCATCTGCCAGCATTTGGCTCATATCCCTCTAAACCCTTCCTATTCATATATCCATCCAGATGCCTTTTAAATGGTGTAATTGTACCAGCCTCCATCACTACCTCTGGCAGCTCATTCCATACATGCATTACCCTCTGCGTGAAATCTTTCCCCTCTCACCTTAAAGCTATGCCCTCCAGTTTTTGACTCTTGCACCCCATGGAAATGATCTTGTCTATTTACCCTATCCATGCCACTCATGATTTCATAAACCTCAAGGAGGTCATCCTCAGCCTCTGACACTCCAGGGAAAATAGGCCCAGCTTATTTGGTCTTTCACTAATGCTCAAATCCTCCAACCCTGGCAACATCCTTGTAAATCTTTTCTGAACCCTTTCAAGTTTCACAGCATCCTTCCTATAGCAGAGAAACTAGAATTGCACACCAAAGTGGCCTAACCAATGTCTTGTTCAGCCACATGACCTCCAACTCTTATACTCAATGCACTGACCAATAAAGACAAGCATACTAAATGCCTTCTTCACTATCCTATCTACCTATGACTCCACTTTCAAGGAACTATGAACTTGCACTCCAAGGTCTCTTTGTTCAGCAACATTCCCTAGGACCTTGCCCTTAAATGTATAAGTCCTGCCTTGATTTGCCTTTCCAAAATGCAGCATCCCACATTTATCTAAGTTAAACAGCATCTGCCACTCCCCACCCCATTGGCTCATCTGAGCAAGATCCCATTGTACTCTGAGGTGACCTTCTTCGCTGTCCACTACACCTCCAATTTTGGTGTCATCTGCAAACTTGTCATCTGCAAACTTACTAACCATACCTCCTATGTTCACATCCAAATCATTTATATAAATGATAAATGAGGAAAAGCAGTGGACCCAGCACCGATCCTTGTGGCACACCACTGGTCACAAGCCTCCGGTCTGAAAATAACCTTCCACCATCACACTGTCTTCTACCTTTGAGCCAGTTCTGTATCTAAATGAAGTCAATTAAAGTAAGCAGGCAGATGCAGCAAGCAACTAGGAACACAAATGGTATGTTGGCCTTCACTACAAGAGAATTAGAGTTCACAAGTAAGAATGTCTTACTGCAGTTATACAGGGACTTGGTAAGACTGCCCCGGAATATTGTGTGCATTTTTGGTCTTCCTGCCTAAGAAAGGAAGTACTTGTCATAGAGATGGAGTTCAATGGAGGCTCATTAAGCTGATACTTGGGATATCAGGAGTGTCATATGTGGAGAGATTGGTTCGATTGGGCCTGTATTCACTAGAAATTTTAAAAATGAGAGGAATATGACGGAAACATGTGATATTCTAACAGGGTTCAACAGACTAGATGCAGAGAGGATGTTTTCCCTGGTTGGGAAACTAAACCAAAAGATCACAGTCTCAGGATACTGAGTAAGCCAGTTAGGACTGAGATAAGGAGGCATTTCTTTACCCAAAAGGGTAGTGAGCTTGTTGATTTCATTCCTGCAAATGCTGTGAAAATCAGGTCACTGGATATATTCAAGAAATAGATAAGTTTTTATATATTAAAAGTAACAAGTGATATGAGGAGAAAGCAGGAATATGGCAATGGGATACAGGATCACTCATGGTCATACCGAATGAAGGAACTGGCTCAAAGTCTGAATGGTCTTCATCTCCTTCTCTCTATGCCTATGAATGAGTCGAGTAATTGTATCTAATTGTTCTAATTCTGAATTGTTTCTAAAGCATTGTGTGCTTTTTAGGCTGGTCAAAAGTTTACACATTGCTGCAGATAGGGTCTGAGTAAGGTTATGTCCAGTTGCAGCAAAACTTCTCTACTTTTATATTTGATTCCCCTTGCAATAAATGCTAACATCCCCATTTGCTTTCCTCAGCAATTGAACTTTAGGTATTTCAATTAATCTCCAACAGCAAAGCTACTTCTGTTTGGGAGATTACCTGGGATGGGTGGTGGGGGAACGAAAAATGATCAGATTGGCTTCTACCCTCCATATGCCAGGCCAGTCACATCTATGGCCCTACTGAGAAAGAAGAATGTAAAATGGTCTTTATACCAGCAATGCAAAGGCAGAGATGGTCCAAAGCACATTGCCCACGTTGACATGGCTCCACTTTAGCTGAAAATTCAGAAATTGCAAGCATCAATGCTCCCTGTCTAGCTTTCCAATCAATCTGCCTAGGTCAGTCCCAAATGAGGCCAAAGTAGGAAAGAAAGTCTGCCAATATTTAGGACTCCATTCTGTCAGACACTGCATTCTTATATCATTCTTCTCAACCTCAGGACATCCCATTGCACCTGACAGTGAATGACGTGCTTTTGAAGTAGTTATTCCTCTGACACAACAAGCATTACAGGCAATATGCACATTACAAGCTCCCACAAATAACAAAATGCTAACAAACAGATCATGTATTTCGTGATGGTAATTGAGGCACAAGCATTGCCACACTAGGGCTAACCTTCAAAATAGTACTGCTGCATTTTTTTATGGCCAGCTAAGAGGGCCAATACGTCCTAAGTTTCCTGACTTACCTGAAAGCACTGCAGTGGCATGCTGACCTAGATATCAGTGCTCAAGCTGGAACCAATAGGTTCTGCCTTAAGAGGGGAGAGTCACAGCTGATCAAGCAAAGTTAGGATAAACTACATTGAAAATTGCAGAAATTATCCATTCTTTTCTTTGATGCTGTCTGGCGGTATGATGCCAAGATCCAGGCAGGGCAAATATTACCAGACAGACAAACTTATTTTATGCTTTATGTTATTACCAAAATTGAGCTTGGAGACACATGCAACATCCAAAGGTTAGAAAGCGTGTTGTTCAACACCCTATCACCTGATCCTCATCTTCTCCCAAAACAAGAAATCACAATACAAATGGCAGCAGCATGCAATGCATTTTTCTTGAATGTAAGACACCTAGCTTGTGTTTTACGTGAATTTTTCACAGAAGTGGGAAAACTATCCTTTGGATATGCAGCAGAAACTGAAGTGCAACATTCTGTACATTACATCTTCAGTTTATTGAGAGTTACTTGTGATCTTCAGATGTACAAAGAAAACATTGCATTTATAGGATGACACTAGAAATTCTGCACAAAATAAATCAAATAACTTATTCTAACTTTTACAGGAAGCAGTTCCGACAATGATTACCTTTTATTTGCAGGATCTCGTGCAACCATCACAAAAGTAGCATCTAAGACAGGATTGTAGACATCATCATGATACTTGAAAGAAAAAACACAATTAAATGCAATGCATTATCCAAACTCATCTGACTGAACTGATTTCATTCTTGGCAGAATTTGTGTTTTCTGACAAGGCTAGATCAATATCCTCAGTATCTGAAGTTTGCACATATCAGTAAATGATAACCTTTTTCCAGCTATGGTCAGGCTGTGTCGAGTGGTTGCCCATTTGCATTCGGTGAATAATCAACAATTTGTGATATTTTTAGAATAATTGCTTTGATCCAGAATTACACAAATCAACAACTGTTTGCCCTATGTCTCTGATATTTAACCTCTAATAAAAGCTTCTCATTTTTATAATTTGGTAAGCATAGCATGCATTTTTGAGAAAATGAAGGACTGGATCATCCTCTTTATCAACTGGAATGGACCAGTTGGGTGAGTCACATACAGGAAAATCCAACCAGGAGGACCACACATCCACAATGCCATCCATCCTAAAACAGGCACAAGATTGGATGGTTGTACAGCTGTGTAATCCTCCTCACCAGATTTTCCAATATATACCACACACATTCAAAATTATTCATCCAAGCAACGAAGAGATTAATCTGTCTCCTCCATCTGGTCAAGCCAAATCAATATTCATCAAATCATTCAATACTTTGCATGCACATGCGTTTTGTGAACCATATTTGTCCATAGTATATTATTCCAAAATTGTTGAAAAGCCATTCAAAGAGCAGGAAATGAACAATTTCTTGAAATTCCCCAAAGATTATAACAGTTTCATTATTGAGAAGACAAAATGAATATGCTATTTAATATCCAGTGTTATCAAATATGAGTATGTTCGGTCACAAATACTGCTCAACTTGATAAAACATATGAAAGAGCATGCGATTAGTTAAGAAACTTCAGTCCAGTTTGTTAGCATTATCAATACTAGCTATTTGCAAAATGGCAGAGTACATTGGCTTTGTTTTGATCAGGTTGTGGAGATCCATTCTGAAACCATGAAAAGAGTTACTGGACCTGAAACGTTAATTCTGCGTTCTCTCCACAGATGCTGCCAGACCTGCTGAGCTTCTCTAACAATTCTGTTTTTGTGGTCAAAACAATGTTGCCCAGAGCATTTTCAGAAGAAGCGCTTACTCTATACTCATTATTGAGGAATAAAAATGGAATTAAGCTGCTGGTGATAAACAATGCAAGAAATAGGTGGGATAAATGGACAAAGTCTTTTCCTTGGGGTGGGGGAGTCCAGAACTAGAGGGCATAGGTTTAGGGTGAGAGGGCAAAGATATAAAAGAAACCTAAGGGGCAACTTTTTCACAAAGAGGGTGGTACCTGTGTAGAATGAGCTGCCAGAGGAAGTGGTGGAGGCTAGTACAATTGCAACATTTAAAAGGCATCTGGATGGGGATATGAATAGGAAGGGTTTGGAGAGATATGTATATGGGAACAGGTCCTGGCAGGTGGGACTAGATTAGGTTGGGATATCTGGTCGGCATGGACGAGTCAGACCAAAGGGTCTGTTTCCGTGTTGTATATCTCTATGACTCTAATTTACTGCAAGTTTCCAAGTATCACAGATGTTGTAAGAGGCTTCACCTTCAGTTTTCTCATCAATCCAGAAACTACATATAAAACAAAATCCACTTTCTGTCTTCTGTGACATCTTCACCTGGACACATTTCAAATCTTGTGCGCTCAGCAATGATCGTGTTTAATTTCCTGAGGCAATTACTTGTACTTTCTTTCAGAAATTGTGTGCTAACCTGAGATACATGCATCTGGACTTCCATGGAACTTTTCCCAACCCAGGTGACATTACCAGCGAACTTTAGGTCACAGTCTGGCCGTATCATCTTTTTGACGAGGTCTGGAGAGAAAACAAAATAAAAACAGCATTTCAAATGTTTGTACTTCCAACAGAATGAGAGCACAAAAATATTAAGACAACCTGTAAATAACGTACAAAAACAAAACATTGCAGACGTTGAAAATTTGAAATAAAACTGAAAGTGCTGGAAATACTAAAATTAACTCTGTTCCTCTCTCCATGGTTGCTGTCTGACCTGCTCTGTATTTTCAATCTTTATTACAGCAAATCAAAACTGTGATAACCAGTCGCAATATTAGTGTAAATTTATTGATTCAATGACCAAAACAGCCAAATCCATTCATTTGTACTACTACTCAGAATAAAAGAAACATCAATCAGGCTTCTCAAAATATGAAATGAAAGTCACCGAAGTCCCAGAGGACCACTGACTGTTCTGTCATTAGGATAGTGGTGAGTTTAACCTGAGGGTCACCATATCTCGAGCAAAGGGCAAGGCTCAGAAAGCAGGGCCTTCACAGTTACCTCAGCCAGAGTAAGAATTGAACACAGGCTGTTAACATCACTCTACTGTGCAAACCAGCAGTCCTGACAAGCAAGGCGATCAACCCCAATAAACGAACCTGCCTTTTGTAAACAAAACCTATTCTTAAAAATACACGACAACTGACTAACATCTAAACTGTGATCCGAAATTAAAATTATCTCCTTAATTTCACATGCAGATACATTCAACACAAAAGGACAAGTCTCTGCAGAGATGATGGATTTTTTTTAAAGAAGTGTCTGCTGACATCATCTGCGCTGTAATCCGGAAATGTGCGAGCACACAATTCCAGACCCACTATATAATCATTTCATGACCTCACGCTCAAAGGCCACACTGTGTACATGCAGACAAGCAGTGCAATATTGAAATGAGTTTCAACGAGAGCAAGGTTGGGACAGGGTGGAGATAATGAAGGTGCAGTGGGGGAGGAGTGAGGACATGCAAGGGGGAGTGGTGTGGCAGTGGGGTGTGTGGGGGTTTGGGGCAGGGGGGAGGTCCAGGAACACACTTTCTCCACAACCTCCTCCTTCCCAACCATCTCCTCCTCCTTTTCCCTCTCAGCAGAACATGAACCTATTATTTTGTCATCTAGTATTTTATCATCTAATGCTTTGACAAATATTTCATTAAAATTAATTAAAATTTCTTTTTAACATTCAAGGCTATGGACTAAATGGTGGGACTTGTGTAGATTTAGTCTACCTTTGGCTATACAGACTCGATGGACCGAAGGGCCTCTTCTGTATAGTATGATTCTATGATCAACCTTCTACGTAACTTCAAGAATTCAATAAGCGTATTCAAGCATGATCTGCTTATGACAAATCTGTACTGATTCACTTTAACAAACTCAATGGCTCTTCAACATTTGATGGGTTTTTTTAATCCCCTCATGTTTGTTGCCTGGACAGCTGATGGATCAGCCACCAATGACCCTAACTCACCAGAGGCTAAAAGTGGAGAAATGCAGGTATCTGAGCAGTGTAGGCCTGCACAGGGGCACAAAAACAGGGAGGGGCATGGGAAAAGGATTTGAGTACAAGGATAAGAAATTTAAAATTGAGACACAGATTGGCTAGAGCCAAAGTGGGTCAGTGAACAAAGGCAATGGGTGAACAGTAATTTTGCGCTGCAGAAACATGAAAATTAAAGCAGTCCTTGCAGCCCAATGGACAAGTAAATTTTATACATCACAAAGTTACAAAGCACAAGGAATGGGCCTTTTGTTATCTGTTGGAAATGATCTTAGGTTAGTACTTGATATATCTGAAAGTTAGATCCCCGACCTGACTCTATAATTGGTCCATCATTTTGGCATAATGCCTAAAAGTGACTTTGTATCATTGTAGTATTACTGAAAACACATTGGGCTGATGAAAAGAAAACATTTTATGGATTCCATGGGACTTCTACAAAAAATATTCATATTAAATTCCTCTAAGTCATCTGGTGAAGTAACCAAAGCCAGTCTTCAATTGGAATGTACTCATTCACAAAGTGAAACGTTACAGGTACATATCTCCTGACTCCACTCCAGCATAAGTATCTCTTTATATTTTTTTAAAGTAGACCAGTAAGCTGCTTAATTAAAGAAAAACCTGTTAAAGGGTACCATCCCCTTACAGGTGTTCAACTAAACATCCAGTAAATGCCATCCACATGGATATATTGGTTTCAGTTGATACAATAATCACTAGAAGAAATCAAGGACTGCAAATGCTGGAGTCAAAAAGTGTGGCACTGGACAAGCACAGCTAGTCAGGCAGCATTCGAGAAACAGGAGAATCGATGTTTCAGGCATAAACCCTTCATCAGGAATGGAGGGGGGTCTCAGAGATAAGTAGGAGGATGGGTGCAGGGATGGAGGGGAAGGTAGCTTGGAAGACGATGGGTAAGTGCAAGTGGCAGGTGATAGTGATAGGTCAGAGGGGAGGGTACAGCAGATACATGGGAAGGAAGATGGACAGTTCAAGAGGGCAGTGCCAAGTTGGAGGGAGATAAGGAAACTGGTGAAGTTGACATCGATGTCGGGTGATTGGAGGGTCCCAAGGCGGAAAATGTGGCGTTCTTCCTCCAGTCGTCAGGTGACTTGGATTTGGCAATGGAGGAGGCCCAGGACTTGCATGTCCTTGGCAGAGTGGGAGAGTGGACTGAAGTGGTCGGCCACAGACCGGTGGGGCTGCTTTGGTGCATGTGTGCCAGAGATGTTCTAATCATACAATTTTGAGAAAAAAGCAAACATACCTATTTCATCAACAAGGGCAGTGACAATAGAAAAAGGACTTCTAGGATTATCAGTTTTGGCATGGGTATAGCTAATCAAAACTGTAAAACAAAAGGAAATATTAATTATATCACACTTGCTCAATAATTAATCTTGTGAAATATTAACAACAAGTTCTTACTCACAGAGTTATGTGCACAAAATTCAGAGGCTCTGTTACTAGTCTCTAATGTAGCTACCTTTCCATTATTGTCAATAAATCCACAGTTCCTTTTTCTTTTACCTTCTTTGCAATTGCCTGTTCCAACAGACCTTTCCTTCTGTTCCCAACCCAGAATGGTATCTCCTCCTCCGATGCATTTCTTCAAACCTTTATAAAATATTTCACAGGATGTGGGCATCACTGGCAAAGCCAGCATTTGGTGGGCACCAGCAACTGCCTCAATGTCATAATAAACCACTTTTTTAAACTGCTACGATCTGGATGGTGAAGATGCATCCACAGGGCTGGTAAGAAGGGAATTTCAAGATCTTGATCCAGTTCCTAAGATTAGATTAGATTCCCTACAGCGAGGAAACAGGCCCTTCAGCCCAACCAGTCCAAACCGACCCTCCGAAGAGTAACCACCCAGACCCATTTCTCTCTGACTAATGCACCTAATGCTACGGGCAATTTAGCATGGCCAATTCACCTGCCCTGCACATCTTTGTGACCGTGGGAGGAAACCGGAGCACCCGGAGGAAACCCATGCAGACACGGGGAAAATGCACAAACTCCACGCAGACAGTCGGCCGAGGCTGGAATCGAACCTGGGACCCTGGCGCTGTGAGGCAGCAGTGCTAACCACTGAGCCACCGTGCCGCCCCAGAAGTGACATTGATATTTTTTAGGGTTGATAGCTTGAGACTCAGAGGGGCACAATGTAATCCTTTAAAAACTGAAAGGTGGGAAGAATACTTGATACTTGACTGAAACATTCATCGTGAGGTATAGTGGCACAAAGAAAATCTATTGCAACATGTTCAGTGCAAAAGATGCTGCAAATAAGCACTATCTTTCCAATGCATCTCCCATTGATTGATTTCAAAGCTGTGTAATGCCCAAGCTCATCTACAATTTGGATATATTCGCCACATCTAAGCAAACTCATGCAATCTTTTTCACAGTGACGGAGGAGAACTCTTGCAGCGCAGTGGTAGTGTTTCCACCTCTGGCTGGCAGGCCCAGGTTCAATTACCACCTGCTCCAGATGTAAGATCATCTCTGAACAGGTTGATTAGAAAATATCTGCATTCCTTGACTGGATGCAAAAAAATCTCAACCCCAGTTGGCCTCCAACTAATATTTTTCATCATTTTAACTTTCCGTTTCTCTTGCTCAATGCTGCCATAGTCAGTGCTTCTCTGGCTCTTAATGTGCTGGTCCGCTAAAACAGTAAGGAAAAAGATCATGCTGTCTACTACTCTTAACTCGCTCCATGCCAGGATCCTGAAATATGCCACCTTTAGTCTTGCCTTCTTCCCATGTGCACAGAATTTGTAGTCACCCCTTTTTGATTTACTTCAACATTTACTTATTAAAATCCTGGATTTTTACCTCATACAACTTCCCACATCAAATAGAATTGCATTCATATACAATTTACTCAATATTGTTCTACAGTAATCTCATGTCCCACATACAAATTAGAAGGAGTAAGCGATTTGGCCACTCAAGCCTCCTCTGCCATTCAATAAGATCACAGCTGTTCTGATTGTTGCCTCAACCTCTCTTTCCAAAGAATAGCAAACCCCCAAACCCTTTGACTCCCCATTCATCAAGAGTTGACCTGCATTGCCTTAAATAGCTGTGACTATTCTTGAACAAGATGACAAGCTGATAACTGGGATTTGTGACCTGAAGAAATATTGGATGTCATGTACATCAACTTCTGTAAAATCGATCATCTTGATCATCACTTTTACCACATAATTTACACAAGCTTTGCCATTCTAATACACCTCCCACTGAAGCAAAAATATGTAAACAGCACTTAAAATTGGTTTAAAACGGCCAGGACTTTACCTCCAAATGAGTCAAGGTCTTCAAGAATCCTGCCAAATCTGCGGGAGGAAGACATTTTTTTTTAAGGGAGTTTCAACATGAAAATACTACATGCAAACTGTTTGGTGTCAAAGTTAAAAGGTAATTGAAGTTGTAAAGCACAATTAATCAGTTGCTGTACCTTACATGCTTATGAACATTCAAGTATTTCTCCCTCAAGTTGGGTTGGCTTCCCAATGGCAGATAAGCCTCCAGGTAACTGTCTTTCATTCGTCGATGAGGTAAATCCTCCTGCTTGCTGACTAGTTGATTGCTTAATGAAGCTCTTTCCTTCATAGATTGGAGATGGTCACTGGAAAAGGGTCACAAGAAAACTAGAATTGCAAGCAAAGCAGAATATGAAATGAAGGTGGAATGGAGGGACAGTGGTAATGGTGCAGGAGACCAGGGAAAAGTCAAAAGCAAAATAAAGGACAGTACAGAGGAGGCCACAGCAATGTGGGTTCAGGGGTGAGGAAAACATTTTGCCTAAGAAATCTCAACAATTACATTCCTTGACTTTCAACCAGGCCTTCCACTACATGTAACTGCGTTTGCTTCGGTTAGTATTGCAGCAAGAAAGGTCACAAGAGTGAATGAAGGCAAAGGCAGGGAATAGGATCAAGATGTCATGGAAAGGAAGGATATAGGCCTGTACAGGTAGTGCAAATGGGCAGCAATGTGGAAGACAATAGACAATGGAGGAAACTGGGAGAATGGGATGGTTGGTAAAAGAGGTAAAATACAACAAGGGGGCAAAGAGAAGAATCAAGCTAGGTTGGACAATAGAGATTGCAGGGTGTCGGATACAGATGCTGGGCAAAAGAGCAAGTTACAAGCATCATGCCCAAGTTGCTCTGAGGATCTTCTATAATGCAAACCCAGCCTGTGCCTTGAACAGGTCCCTTAGCTAATCTGCTTTTCTCTTCCCATCAATGGAAAGGAGAATGAGAGAAAGAGAAACTTGAGGTGAACATGAAAAATGAGCCCGTCCCTGACAAATGTTCTTCTTCCCCAAACTCCATCACCCATAAACCTCTCCACATTGGCATCTTTCCTCTGTGCACTAATGTGACCCCATTCTTTCCCTGAGAATCGCTCACCTTCACCTCATCACCCTCCCCAGCCTACAATTTATTTAAACAACCAGTATTGCAAAACCTAATTCAAAGTGGTAAAATTTACAGGTTAATGAAAAAGGAAGTATTTTTGACTATTCGGACGAGGCAGTTGAGGAATTACACAACAAGAATAGCAGAACATATAAATGGGAAGCATCTTAATGCTTAATAAAATCACTAAACTAAAAATAGACTGGACAGCTCCCATGGCATTCAAACTACTAAACCTGAAACTGAAAGACATTTGGCAATCTTGCTGCACTTGATCATATATCCATCAAATAAATGCAAAGCAGCAAAAACAGTTTATGGGAAATTATGCAATAGAGTGAATCTAATCATCTAGTCAGATATCATTCTAATATGGAGACTCTAAAGATTGAGGTAAAGGTGTGGGGGGGGGGTGGGGGGGGGGGGGGGGGGGGGGGGAGTTATAGGATTAGGAAGAGAGGGAGGTGATTGGGAAGTGGGGTTCAGGGTGTAACAGAAGGTGGCAGTGATGAGGTGGGGAGAAGAGGAGCGAGAAAGGAAGGTGAAATAAATCTAGGAGGAATATGTGGGAAGGTAGGGAGAAGAGAGACTGGAAGGTGGGAAGGGGAATGAGTATGTCCTGGAGGAAGGTGGAGTGGAAAGAGGTGAGTGGACTACGCTGAGCAAGAGTAGGGGTGCTCATAGTCATACAGTCATGGAGCTGTACAGCATGGAAACAGACCCTTCGGTCCAACCCATCCATGCTGACCAGATATCCCAACCCAATCTAGTCCCACCTGCCAGCACCTGGCCCATATCCCTCCAAACCCTTCCTATTCATATACCCATCCAAATGCCTCTTAAATGTTGCAATTGTACCAGCTCCACCACTTCCTCTGGCAGCTCATTCCAAACACGTACCACTCTTTGTATGAAAAAGTTGCCCCATGGTCTCTTTTATATCTTTCCCCTCTCATCCTAAACCTATGCCCTCTAGTTCTGGACTCCCCAGCCCCAGGGAAAAGACTTTGTCTATTTAACCTATCCATGCCCCTCATAATTTTGTAAACCTCTATAAGGTCACTCCACAGCCTCCAACGCTCCAGGGAAAACAGCCCTAGCCTGTTCAGCCTCTCCCTATAGCTCAAATCTTCCAACCCTGGCAACATCTTTGTAAATCTTTTCTGAACTCTTTCAAGTTTCACAACATCTTTCCGATAGGAAGGAGACCAGAATATTCCAACAGTAGCCTAACCAATATCCTGTACAGCCGCAACATGACCTCCCAACTCCTCTACTCAATACTCTGACCAATAAAGGTAAAGCATACCAAACGCCTTCTTCACTATCCTATCTACCTGCGACTCCACTTTCAAGGAGCTATGAACCTGCACTCCAGGGTCTCTTTGTTCGGCAACACTCCCTAGGACCTTACCATTAAGTGTAGAAGTCCTGCTAAGATTTGCTCTCCCAAAATGCAGTACCTCACATTTATCTGAATTAAACTCCATCTGCCACTTCTCAGCCCATTGGCCCATCTGGTCAAGATCCTGTTGTAATCTGAGGTAACCCTCTTCGCTGTCCGCTACACCTCCAATTTTGGTGTCATCTGCAAACTTATCAACTGTACCTTTCATGCTCGCATCCAAATCATTTTTGTAAATGAGTGTTATGGATGTGCCTTTAAAAGATACCACTGTGGCATGTTTTGTGGATAATGGTGAATGGTAAAGAAATAGACTCACTATTGACTGGAGCTTGGGTTGCTGAGAGACCCTGTCTTTCTATATTGTCCTTCACATTCCTCTGTTCCTTTTCCTATCTCTCACTTCCCTCCTTTTCATTGATGATAACAGGTGAGGTAAGGACCGCAGGCAAGTTTGTTGTTCACCCAGTCAGAGCTCCGCGGCAGCCATTACTGCCTCAGAACTTGCAATCCCACTGGAGCTCATGATCCCAATATTTTGTCCAGCCTTGATTTAAGAACTGCACAGTCAACATACCTCCAGTCTTTAGATGCACCAACGATTTCCTGTAGCTTCGACCGAACTGAGCAAAAAGGAGAACTTAATTAACATCTAATAAGATTTCCACTTGACTTTGAGAAAGTATTTTTCCCTCAAATTGTTGTTGCTGAGTCAATGACGAAGTCAAACACAAAGTAAAATGAGAGAAAAATGGAAATCGCTATTAGAAACAGAAAATGTTGGACTCACTCAACAAGTTAGACAGATTCTGCAGGGAGAATTTTCCTGAGTTTTGCTGGTAATTGAGCATTTCCTGACATCACCTTATTTTTAGAGGTAAGAGGCTCAGTCCATCAGGGAATCTGTTCCAATATAAATTGTTTATTTTTAATTATTCATGGGATATGGGAATCGGTGGCTAACCAGCATTTATTGCCCTTCCTCTGAGTGGCATGTTAGGGCCATTTCAGAGACAGTTAATGGCACCCCATTGCTGTAGATCTGGAGTCACATACAGGCCAGATCAGGTTTCCTTTCCAAAAAGACATTTTTACGACAATCAAAAATGGTACCATGGTCGCGATTAAACTATCTTTATTTAATTCCAGATTTTCAAGATTCTTTTGGTAGGATTCAAATCTGTGCCCCAGAGCATCAACTTGGGTCTATGAAATACTAGAGTAACAACAATACTACAATGCCATCACCTCCTCAATAATAATGCACTACCTTTAAGTAATCAGTAAAGTTACATCACACTGGATTCAGGGTGAGCTAGCCAACTGAATACATAATTGGCTTAATGGCAGGAAACAGGGGGTAATGGTGGAGAGTTACTTTTCGGACTGGAGGTCTGTGACCAGTGGTGTTCCACAGGGATCGGTTCTGGGTCCTCTTTTGTTTGTCATTTATAGAAATGATTTAAATGACAATATAGAAGACATGGTTAGCAAGTTTGTGGACAACACCAAAATTGGTGGTATTGTAGACAATGAACAAGGTTTTATAAGATTACAAAGGAATCTTGATCAAATGGGTAAATAGGCTGAAAAATGGCAGATGGAGTTTAATCTGGATGAATGCAAGGTATTGCATTTTGGTACAACAAATGTAGGGTTATACAATTAATGGAATTGGAAAAGCACAACTGGTCAGGCAGCATCCGAGGAGCAGGAGAATCAATATTTCGGGCATAAGTCCTTCATCAGGAATTCCTGAAAAAGGGCTTATGCCCGAAACATCGATTCTCCTGCTCCTGGGATGCTGCCTGACTGGCTGTGCTTTTCCAGCACCACCCTCTTGACTCTGATCTCCAGCATCTGCAGTCCTCGCTTTCTCCTTGGGTAGTATTGTAGAGCAGATGGACCTAGGGGTGCAGGTACATAATTCTTTGAAGTTTGCATCACATATTGACAGGATGGTTAAAAAAGCAGTTGACATGCTTGCTTTATTGCTCAGATCTTTGAGTATAGGAGTTGGGAAGTCATGTTGAGGTTGTACAGGACATTGGTGAGGCCTCTTCTGGAATACTGTGTTCAGTTCTAGTTGCCCAGTTACAGGAAGGATATTATCAAGCTGGAGAGGCATCAGAAGAGATTTACCAGGATGCTGCCAGGTAAGAAAGGTTTGACTTATAAAGAAAGACTGGATAGGCTGGGACTTTTTTCACTGGAGCGTGGGAGGTTGAGAAGCGATCTGACAGAAGGTTATAAAATAATGAGAGGTGTAGATAGAGTTAATGGCAGTTGCCTTTTCCCTAGAAAGAGGGATTTCAAGATTAGGGGACACACCTTTAAGGTGAGAGGAGAGAGGTTTTTTAAAAAATGAGAGGCAATTTCTTTTTACACAGAGGTTTGTTCACTATGGAATGAACCCCCTGAAGTAGTGGTGGATGTGGGTATAATTAAAAGACATTTGGATAGATACATGAATAGGAACAGTTTGGAGGGATATGGGCCAGGAGCAAACAAGTGGGATTAGTTTGGTTTGAGATTATGTTCAGCATGGACTGGTTGGACCGAAGGTTTGTGTCCATGCTGTATGACTCTGTAACTCTAACTGTTTCGTACCAATCTTCACAATGTGCCACTCACCGTCATTCATTAATTGTTTGGAATGCCCTGTGAAGAGAAAAAAAGGACTAAGATTTGTAGCAAAATGTGCAAAAGGCTCCAAGTCACAGATATAGAACCACAATGGAACTTAAGTCGAACAAACATTATGTTGTAACTAACAGTATCAAAATACTTTATTCTGTTTTTGCAAAGAGTAAACATCGTAATTTTTTTTAAGTACAAAGTAAATCATGTAGAAAACTTAACAGCAGTGGAATTTGTGCAATGACCTACGGTCTGATTTGTGCCACATTCTCAGTCAACCTGATTTTATGAAACAGAAACGACATATTTTCTAAAGGATGTAACTAGCACAACAGGTAAGGAAGAACACATAGATGTTGAACACTTGGATTTTCAGAAGGCATTTGCCACACAAGTTCAATATACAAGACTCAGGCTTGTGAGATTGGGGGTACTACTGAGGATTTAAAATTTGAATTTAGGCTGTTGTCACAAGCAACAAACATAAGTAGATTTTTATTAAACACAAAATGGCTTTTCAATTTAAAATAACACAACAAAATGGCTTCAAGTTATGATCTGACATTGCGAACATGCATTACTGCTTTGCTGAGTTAGCTGAATTAGAAGATAAAGCAGACAATGGAGTTTTCATAAAATGAATCATGAGACATTAACTGACCACTTGAACTAACCTTGAACTCCCAGCATGAGATGATGATCTATGCAAGACAAGAATCATTTCCCAGGAAATATTATTGGATTAACCTGCTGTCAATCATGTCACCTTATTACATTTGATTGGTCTTTTTGTGTAATTAAGGCTGTGGTGTCTTTAAAAAACCTCTAAATGATGTTTAATTTTCAAATGTAATTTCAACACAGAAGCTTTAACCTCTGTGTTGCTGGACAAAACTGTGCCAGGGTGCCTTATTTTATTAAGCTGGTAACCTTGCTTTAGACAGACCGCATTATTTTGATTCTTTTGACGATCTCGAAACTGAGAGGTCCCACCTGGGATCTACATCTTCATTTGGTGCCGTAACTAGTGGTTCAGCACGAACAGATCGTGAACAGCGGTGTAGGAGCCTAGAATCCTATTGAGGGTTGAGGAATTCGGCCGGCCAAGGGCGAGTATTGTATATGCATTTGGTTTTCCTCTCACTCAATGTGTCCAACCTGACCCCTCGCTGTTTATTTTCCAGTCCAGCCCGAAAGGATCGGTTTTAGCAAGGATAGGGTCAGGGGACCCTATATAAAAAGGAGCGGGGGAGAATAAGTGAAGTTGGGACCTCCTTCTATTCACAGATGGCGATTTCTGGGGTTGTTCACCTCCGGACCTCTGAACCCTTGTCGATTTTTGGTGTTGTTGAACTCTGAGCCTTGATCCCCAACCCCGCAACCAATTCTTTCCAACTTTCCAAGTTTTTTTTGATATAGTGATTGAATTTGATCCACTTAAAGAAAGTAAAGAGAAGGTCAGGAACCTTCTCAGAATTAAGAAAACCTGATTTGTCTGGATTGGTATTGGTATTATCTAAATCATTACCTGAATTCCTCAATGAAAAGAAAATATTGCAATATTTTATAACAAAAGTTTTGATGGTTTATAAAATTAATAAGGGTTTATGGAAGTTGGATTGGTGAATAAAAAAGGTTTGAGTCCGTTCTATAAAAGGAAAGTGGTTTTAAAATGGTTTATTATATAGATAAAACAGAAGATCCATCTTCAACGTTAGCGAAAATATGTGAAAAATTTCTGGAAAAATCGGAGGCTCTTAGAAAGCTTTCTGGTGCCTTAAATAAAGCATTGGGTGATGAACAGTGCCCACTAGGTGGCCCTAAAACTATTCAATTGGTTAAATCAGCCCAGCAATTGATTTGGCAAAAACACTGGGATCAAGAACGAAAGAACTAATTGGACTGGGGCGACAATTTTGTGATGAGAGCCACAAAGGATCAGTGTTATGTTCATGGCAGGATACTGCCACCAAATTGGGGATTGAATTAATTGCTGATGGTACTATGAAATCTGTCGAGATCCTCAAAAACAAATGTGCTCGAGTTAAACGTCAATAGAAACAAAAGGAAAAGTCACTAGCGGCTGGTAAGCAACGAGAACTGCGCATTTAGAGTCTTTGAGACGTACAGCATTGGCTTTGGTTTAAGTGCAGGAGACAATGAAAATTCGGATTTAGACGAATGGTGTTCTTATTTGATGCATTGCTCAGTCTTCAGGACATACAACTTTCCACCTATTTCTCAAACTCCTGTTGTTTCCCCACAGCCTACTTCCACGTTTTCCCAGCCCAATCTTGATTTTGCAAATATTGCTTCCATTTCTAATTCCCAGGATGTTGTTAGCTTGGTAGCTGCTGCACGGCCCAAATTATATGCTGCTGTCGTGGGCCCTTCAGCCCACTCGCCCACTCCCCAGGACACTGCTTCTGTTTCTTAGAACACTCGCAGTCAGAAAAAATGAAAACACTCCCGATCCTTTAATAAGCTACGCGTTCAGCAATTAGAAGCTCTTTTGAGTCCTTCTTCTGAGGACACAGAAGGCGAAACACCTGCATTAGGAATGTTCCCTGTAAGAGAACTACCAAAGCCACAAGCTGCTGCTCTAATGCCACTATCCGTTTTTATTGCCCTTGGAAGCCCCATTAAATTATATCTATCCTCAGTACTGCCCCGGACCGCCACAAGATGCCTCAGCAATTCGTCAATTTCCTAAGTACCACCATTAAAGTTTATGATGGTAATGCCAAAGACCTTTGGGCCCTTCTTCAACAAGTCCTTACCCGCTCTGAATATGCCCGCTTTACTGAGCACATTAATTATAACAGTTTTACTGCTTTCGCTAATACTGTAATTCAGGAACAACAGCGACAAGATGATATGCTTACTGCTGCATCTGCTATACTAGCAAAGCCTATTGACCTTGCTCGTATCTTCGAACTTTGCCCGAAAAATAAGGAGTCAGCTGAGGACTTCCAGGAACGTTTTAGAGAATATTATGAATCTTATTCCGGAGATCAAAATCAAAATTTTAATGCTGCTAATGCTCAATATAACTCAATGCTATTAAACTGCCTGCTGTCCTCTGTAGCCACGACCAGCAATGGCTTGAAGCCACTCCCAATCAATTCCATCATTCTATTAAGGTTTTATGGAAACAATAAGGTGAAGAGAAACCTCCAATCTGTGTAAAATCAGAATTCGTAGTCCAGGAGGGGTCTTCTAAACAACTACCCGTGCCTAGTAATGGTGGCTCTGCACCCAGTCAAAACTACAGTCATGGGTGTGACCGAGGGGCTCCTCCTGGGAGTACGCCTACGGGCTGTTTTAATTGTAACAGTCCATATCGCTGGGCTTGTGACTGCCCAATCTGAAGGGGGAGTGTATTTGTGGCAGCGCTTACCACTGGGGCACTGTTTGCCCTAGAGGGGTATCAAAGGAAGACCCAGGAAACAACTGTGGAAATCACCCTCAGACCTGTGATAATTGTGGAAAACCTTCTGATAATAAGCACCTTTCATCACAAGCAGGAAGAGGACAGATTACCAATCTTTCCCAAAATAATCCTTTTTCCCAATGACGAAATAATTTTCTTTTACGGTTTCTGTCTTCCAAGCAGGAACCCACAGTCTTACTTAAAGTTAACAGATAGTACCCTTTTCTAATTGACACAGGGGTTTCAATTCTTCTGCGAAATCTGACATGAATCTGCCAATTTCTAAACAGACAAAGAATTTATCTGGTTTCCAAGGAGAAAGCTACAAATATCCGCTTTCTGATCCGTTCCGTGTTTATTTCCAAGGCTGTTCCCTGCTTCATCGCTTTGTGGTTGCAACCAACTTATCATGTAACCTGATGGGACAAGACATGCTGTGTACCTTTCAAGTTAAACTTGCATGTTCCCCTGATGGTGCCCAATTTGATTCTGACTCATTTGAACGCCAGCTGTATGTGTCCACTAAACCACAATGGTGGTCACTTGATATTGACCCTCAAGCCTCTGCAGGTCACATTACTCTGATCGAACAGGCCAAGATAAATTTCTTGAAAACTTCTTTGCAGATTTAATTGGAACTAAATGGACTGTACAGATTTTGGCTCGTGTTACCGGTCCAGAAGGTGAGGCAGATTTTGTTGAAATACCTTCTCACCTGTGGAAGCAAGGGGATTCCTCAGCCCCTCAAATCCCTCGGAAAGTGAATCTGTCTCACCAAGCTAAGGAACTTGGCCCTATGGTCCACCGTGCAATTACCAAGGCTGACCCACATTATTATATGCTGCAGACATTTCAAGAAGATATGACTTCTCTATTATCCAACTCCTACCTCCTGCAATGCCACACTCCAGCACCATGAGAGTTGCATATCCTTGACTTGGATCAGTGGTGCTGGAAGAGCACAGCAATTCAGGCAGCATCCAAGGACAGGCAAAATCGACTTTTCGGGCAAAAGCCCTTCATCAGGGGCTTTTGCCCAAAACGTCGATTTTGCCTGTCCTCGGATGCTGCCTGAATTGCTGTGCTCTTCCAGCACCACTGATCCAGAATCTGGTTTCCAGCATCTGCAGTCATTGTTTTTACCCCTTATATCCTTGACTTGGTCAACCCTGATGTATGGGCTGAGACATCCTCTCACGTTAGACTTACAGACTGTGAAACCATTCAAGTTGCTTTAAAACCAAATTTTATTCTGCCATCCATTTGCCGTACCCACTAAAACAGCAGCTATACCAAGCCTTACTGCTTTAATTGATAACTTTCCTCGATCAAGGCATATTAGCCCCATGCCAATCGCCTTGTAACACTCCAATTATGGCTTTCCCAAATCCTGGCAAGCCAGACCAATATAGGTCAGTTCAACATTAAGAGCTATGAATGCCATTGTCCAGCCACTTCATGCCTTTGTTCCAAACCCAGCTCGTATTTTATCCACCATACCATCAGATGCTAATTTTTTTGCTGTTGTCAATCTTCAACATGCCCTTTTCTCACTGCCTCTTCATGAGAACAGCCTGTACCTATTTTCCTTCACCTTTAATGGGCAGCAGCTAACATGGACTCAACTACCCCAAGGCTTCATTCATTCTCCAACCCTTATCTCTCAGATTTTACAGAAACAATTGCGGTCTTTAACCCTGACAAGTGGATCTACAATAGTTCAATACATAGACAACCTGGTTAGCACTGCTGCCTCACAACGCCAGAGACCCGGGTTCAATTCCCGCCTCAGGAGACTGACTGTGTTGAGTTTGCACATTCTCCCCCTGTCTGCATGGGTTTCCTCCGGGTGCTCCGGTTTCCTCCCACAGTCCACAAATGTGCAGATTAGGTGAATTGGCCATGCTAAATTGCCCGTAGTGTTAGGTGAAGGGGTAATGTAGGGGGAATGGGTCTGGGTGGGTTGCGCTTCAGTGTGGACCTGTCGGGCCGAAGGGCCTGTTTCCACACTAAGTAATCTAATCTACTTGTAGCCAGTATTGATTAAGAATCAAACCGCTCTGATGTTTGTCTCCTCCTCAACTACTTGAAGTACTACTTGATATGTCGTCTCTCCACAGAAAGTTTCCATTGCACTATGTCAAGTCAAGTTCCTAGGCTTTATTATATCTGCTGATTCACGCTCTCTGGAACACAGCCACGTCACTCCTATTATCAGCTTCCCAGCCCCAATCACTGCGAACAAGTGCGCCAATGGCTGGGTATGGTCAACTTCTGCAGACAGTGGATTCCAAACGCGGCTCTCCTCATTAAGAAGCTGACTCTATATTTCCCCTACAAAGGTACATTTACCCTCTCTTCAGATGCAAAGTAAGCCTTTGATGAACTAAAGCAAGCTTTGTCAGACGCTCCAGCTCTGGGAAGACCTCTTTATGATAGACCCTTTCAATTGTACTATACCATTTTGGATGACTGTGCCTCTTCAGTACTTAGAGGAGAAAGTGAGGTCTGCAGATGCTGGAGATCAGAGCTGAAAATGTGTTGCTGGAAAAGTGCAGCAGGTCAGGCAGCATCCAGGGAACAGGAGAATCGACGTTTCGGGCATAAGCCCTTCTTCAGGAATGAGGAAAGTTTGTCCAGCAGGCTAAGATAAAAGGTAGGGAGGAGGGACTTAGGGGAGGGGCGTCGGAAATGCGATAGGTGGAAAGAGGTCAAGGTGAGGGT
>NC_057721.1:1751834-1765197 GCF_004010195.1 Chiloscyllium plagiosum | reverse complement strand
GTCCAGGTAGCTGTGGGTGTCGGTCGGTTTGTAGTAGATGTCCGTGTTGATTCTGTCGCCTGAGATAGAAATAGAAAGGTTGAGGAAGGGGAGGGAGGAATCTGAGACTGTCCTGGTGAATTTGAGGTCGGGGTGGAAGGTGTTGGTGAAGTGGATGAACTGTTCAACCTCCTCGTGGGAGCACGAGGCGGCGCCGATACAGTCATCGATGTAGCGGAGGAAAAGGTGGGGGGTGGGGCCAGTGTAGTTGCGGAAGATGGACTGTTCCACATATCCTACGAAGAGGCAGGCATAGCTGGGACTCATGCGGGTGCCCATGGCTACTCCTTTCGTTTGGAGGAAGTGGGAGGATTGGAAAGAGATCTCTTCAGTACTTACTCAACTTCATGGAGATAAACATTGTCCAGTTGCCTATTTTGCTACTAAACTTGATCCTATTGCTTTAAGATATCCCCGCTGCACCCAAATTTTAACTGCCATTTATCCCAGTTTACAATCCGCAGAGAATTTTACACTACAACAGGATATTATCATCTACAGTTCTCATTCAATAGTTGCCCTCTTAGGGAATTTACAAACTCATTTGACTGCAGCCCACCAAAACCGTTATGAGATTTATCCTTTAAATAATCCTCAATTGACCTTTAAGCATTGTACTACCATTAACCCTGATGATTTCTTAGCTCATCCTCCTTCAACTTTGTACACTTTGTAATGAGGACTTCCAAGTTCAGCCAGATCTCTCTGACACGCCAATCTCAAATCCTGATATCAATAAGTTCACTGATGGCAATTCCTTTATTGATCATACAGGAACTCATCTTTCAGGCTATGCTACAGTTGATGACTATGGCTCTATCCTGGAATCTGCTGCCCTCCACAGCCCTTTTTCAGCCCAGCAAGCTGAACCTTTTGCACTCATCCGTGCTTCTATTCTAGGGACAGGGCTCCGTCTAACATTTACACTGAGTCCCGATACGCTTTTGGGGTTGTACATGATTTTAGACAACTCTGGAGAAACAGAGGATTCTTGACATCATCTGGCACGCCCATCTCTCACCGCCAGCTTGTCTCAGATCTTTTGACTGCACTCCTACTCCCAAAACAGGTTTGTGTTATCAAATGAACTGCCCATGGAACTGGCCAATCCCCTGCTGATATTGGTAACCGTGCTGCTGATGTGGCTGCAAAACAAGCCGTTTGCAACCATCTTATGATTGTCAGACTGAAAGCTCTGACAAGGGTGGGTCTACTTCGGATAAACTAATGCCAACCATTCAAGATGTTGTTACCTTACAGCGGGACACCTCTGAATCCGAAAGGCAGTTGTAGTCCAAAATCGGCTATTATTGTAATCCTGTTACTAAACTATGGACCACTCCAGGTGGACAGATTTGTATGTCTGATGAACTTGCTTTCTGGGTAGTTGTTTGTATTTATAATGCTACACACAGTGGGGCTCGCTCAACGTCTGATTTGCTTTTAAACACTTGGTGGCATCTGCGCCTCCAGCAGATGGCCCAACAAGTAAGTGATGGCTGCTTCACCTGCCAAGAACACAATTCTTGGAAAGGTATTCCTTGCCCTATGGGACAGACACTCCTCCCTGAGGGAATTTTTCAAACTCTTCAACTTGATTTCATTGAATTAGAAAAGTGTCAAAACTCTAAGTATGTTTTAGTTATTGTTGGTGTTTTTTCTAAATGGGTTGAAGTTTACCCTACTTCCAAAGCTCCTGCCAAAACTGTATCCCACTTAAGGAGATTATTCCCCGCTTTGGTATTCCACTTTGTCTTCTGACAATGGTCCTCATTTTATTGGTAACATAAATGAGGAATTGTGCTCTCAATTCAGCATCCGCCACCAACTCCTTTGTGCTTATCGCCCGCAGACTGCAGGTCTTGGGGAGCGTTGTAACCAGACTCTGAAAACTAAACTTGCAAAATTAACTTCTGAGACAGACCTTTCCTGGGTTATTACCACTGGTTCTGTTTCACCCACGCTGCACTCCTGCTGGGAGAACTCACTTATCCCCTGCTGAAATAGTTTACGGCCGAGCCTTACGCACACCTTGGAATGACGCCACTGCTCCTGTTCACCTTCACCATATGGCAGACGACATGTCCTCTCCTTAATTAAAATTTTGCGTGGGCTCCATTCTCGAGTATGTACTGCTCACGAGAAGCTCCCTTCCCTTGAAGGAGTTCACAATAGAGCCAGGCTCCTTTGTCCTCATCAAGAATTGGACATGCCGTGGCCTCCAAACTCGATGGGAACGACCCTTTCAGGTCCTCCTCACCACCCCAACTGCTGTTAAAGTGGCTGGGTGTTCTGCTTGGGTTCACATCCATCATTGTAAAGTCATTGAAAAAGGGGGAAGGATGATGGAGATGAAGATGATGATGGAGATAATGAGAATTAACGGGAATTGAGAAAGGAGTCAGAACCAGACTATTAGGACATAGCTGTATTTTCGAATCATAATTTTCCTTCTGTTTTAGATATCCTAACCCTTGCTACAGAAATGACTACCAGGATCAGAATTACTTTCATCCTGATATATGGACTTGCCTTGGCCAGCATTCATACACAAGAAGGGACCATCTATCTGTGTGATCCTGAACAACAGGAGACTGTATACCACCTATGCCAGGATGATGTTCTTATATGCCAAAAGACTGATCCCTTCGATGTGTGGAACATTGCCCAAGATGATTGTCATAATGGTCAACTACACCTACAAGATCAAACAGTCCATTTACAGAACAAGCCCCAATGGTCTTTACCTTGTCAAGGTGTTGTGTGCCAGTTTGATTTCAAATTCAAATAGACCACATCGTAAAAGAGAAAAAGGGGGAACATTATCTTTTACTAACAACTTGTTTCTTGAAAGTCATAATAGAATATTTGGAGAGGATGAAGTGGTTTGTTACGCCCTTACTTTAGCAAAAGACTCCCTGACCCCTTTTATCCTCCCAAATCCTAACATGGAGGTGTGGAATGATTCTAAAGCATTTACGGGATGTAATATTTCTTTTAATTATTATCTATCCCCATTCGCTACTTGTTTATGGACTTCCTCCAATAAATTCGAGATAACCTATCCAAATTTCTACAATGGTAAGGGATGGGATTGCACCTTTGTAAAAGTGCCTAAAACTATTCCCTGTGCTATGATCAAATGTACCAGTCATCGCTGCTGCCCTGAAGGACCTCGCATCTCATCCGTATGCCTTAGGGATAATAACACCCACCTTCATTATGAAACCCCTAATGGCACTAATGTCTTCCCAATTATGGGATGGGTGGAACCATTCTGGGATAATAACCATGTCTCTTATCGAGAGACCCACCTCATTCGACTGAACAATTTTCACCCTCTATGTCCAGGATCAAACTATGTAATCATGGACTATCCAGATACTCCAGGAAGTCACAAAGATGGGCCCGCTTCTTATTGGGGAGGTCCCTCCATCATCTATACTGAACTTGGTTGTTATTTTTTAGTCATAATAAAGCATCTAACCATCTTGTCTTGAGTAGCTGTAGAACACTTTTTCCAACTACTGTTCCCTGTCCAATTACCTGGCAACGAGATTGGAATTCCCCTGTTACACGTTCAGTCTCCCCTGAGTTTTGTGCAGAATGGAAGAATCCAAAGGCTCTATAAAACAGTAAAACTCACTCTTTAGCATATGCAGCTCTTAGTGTTTTTTTCTGTAGGAGGATCTTCAGGAGTTATTAGTCATCAAAACTGTAATTATCTCATTTGTAGTCTCACTCTCTCTTGGGTAACATCCATACCTTTGACAGTCAAATGAATTAAGGTGTAGGATGGGGAGTTTGGAGATTTAGGTCATATACAATTGGTTAATCAATATGGCTATATATGCTGCTATTATTTTAGTTGGTCTTATTGTTTGTATTGCTATTGTTAAATGTATTATTGCTAAGATAGTAGCTTCCACTAAAAATATTGATTTCACCCAGAAAATGCTTCTTCTCCTCTTAGATGAAGCTGAGGAAGCACCATTGCCTGGCCCTGGTCCCTATCCATGCCTTCACATTTATGGTGTGGTCATAGAATGACCAAAGAGGGGAGATGAGGATTTAAAATTTGAATTTAGGCTGTTGTCAGAAACAACAAATATATGTAGGTTTTTAATAACCACAAAATGGCTTTCTTTTCAATTTAAAATAACACAACAAAATGGCTTCAAGTTATGATTTGACATTGTGAATCTGCATTACTGCTTTGCTGAGTTAGTTGAATTACAAGATAAAGCAGACAATGGAGGTTTCATAAAATGAATCATGAGACATTAACTGACCACTCGAACTAACCTTGAACTGGCAGCATGAGATGATCTACATAAGACAAGAATCATTTCCTAGGAAATATTACTGGATTAACCTGTTGTTAATCATGTCAGCTTATTACATTTGATTGGTCTTTTCTTGTAATTAAGGCTGTGGTGTCTCTTAAAAAAAAAACCTATAAATGATGTGTAATTTTCAAATGTAATTACACAATATCGCCACGGAACACAGAAGCTTTAACCTCTGTGTTGCTGGACAAAACTGCGCTAGACTGCCTTATTTTATTAAGCAGATAACCTTGCTTTATATAGATTGCATTCCATTGATTCTTTTGACCAATCTCGAAACAGTGAGGTCCCACCTGGGATCTACATCTTCACTACATTAGCATGAATTTACGGTAGAAAAGAAAATGTAGATGAAGAACTGACAGGAGATCAAAATCATTAGGGGCCTGGAAAAAGCAGGTAGGAAGAAATAATTCCCATTGGAAAGACTCAAGAAATGAAGAATACAATTCCAGGTAATAAACAAAATAACTTACACGAGCGAAATGAAGTAAAAACAAACTTGTCATGTAGCAAGTGGTTAGGTTCTTGCTCATTAAAGAAAGAAACATCAGATTGGTCGTGTGATTGCTAGAAAGAATGTAATGGACCAGAGCCTCAGTGGTTAGCACTGCTGCCTCACCGTTGCAGGGACCTGGGTTTGATTCCAGCCTCAAGCAATTGTCTGTGTAGAGTTTGCACATTCTCTCTGGGTCTGTGTGGGTTCCTCTGGGGGCTGTGGTTTCCTCCCACTGTCCAAAGATGTGCAGGGTATGTGGATTGGCCATGCTATATTGCCCCGTGGAGTCCAGGGATGTACAGGCTGGGTGGATTAGCCATGGGAAATGCAGGGTTACAGGGAGAGGATGGGGGTGAGTCTGGATGGGATGCTCTTCAGAGGGTCAGTAGACTGCTTCCACGCTATAGGGATTCTATGATGTATCATGATCACCAGTCATGTGACTACAATTAGAATAGGATAGATGATTTTTATTCCACCACCTCCCCCAATCAGTGAGTAAATGAGTAAAGACATGATTATTTGTAACACAAGATGATCAGACATGTCTTTATGTGCATTGCAAAACTCTGTAGACACATTACGATTATTGGTTCAATACCTTCAGTCAAATCTGGAGAACATCCCCCAGGGTGTAAACTCGCAGACAGTGAGGTACATGATCTTACGAGAACAGAAGGAATATTCCAGTGCTTCCAAAACCTTTTAAAACAAAAAGAATATTTTGCAATGTTGAAAGAAAACTGAAGTTCTAGCCCTGCTCTCCTCAAAGATGCTCTTTAAAATATCTCGAACTATTCATTTCAGTATTTTGCAGATTTCAACAAGGTTACCTCTCACTCTTCAAAACTCCAGAGAATAGAGATCCAGCTTTCCCATCTCTCTTCAAAGGGCAGGTCCAGTTGCAAGTCTGGTACTCTTTCAATGGCAATAACATTTCAATGACTTATTGACAAGGTCACCTAGGCAATATGGCAGCAATGCACTCCAATGCTTGGAATCAGCATGCTGATCATGATTTCTGCTTCTTGAAAGTTGCTGCCTTACATGGATCTCACCATCTGTGCAGGCTTCTAAGAAAATTAGGGGGAATACTGCACCAGGATCCTTTTCTAATTTCTACATATTCCAAACTCTTACCATTTAAGAAATACTCTGAACATCTGTTTGACCTACCAAAGTAACCTCACTTTCTTCCACATTATATTCTATCTGCCATGCTCTTGCCCATTCACTAACCCTGTACAAATCTTCCCAAAGTTACATTACATCTTCCTCACAACACACATTCCCACTTAGCTGTTCATCATCCACAAATTTGGAAATATTACATTTGCTCCAAATCATTGATATGAACAGCTGGGGCGCTAAGTGCTGATCCTTGCAGTACCCCACTCACCACAGCCTGCCAATATGACAATGACCCATTTATTCCTCCAGTTTATTAGCCAATCATTAACTTGTACCAGTACATTACCTTTCTTCCTGTATGCTTTAAACTTTCTAATCAGTCTCTGTGGGAGACTTCATCAAAAGTGTTCTCAAAATCTAAGTATACTATGTCCATCGACCATCAATTGTTAGTATCATCAAATAAACTCCAACTAGTTAGTCAAACATGACTTCCCATTCACAAATCCATGCTGAATCTATCTAATCAGATCACTATTATCCAAGTGTCTATTGATTTCACCCTTTATAATAGATTGACCATTTTCCCTATAACTGATATACGGCTAACAGATCTGTAATTCTCAGTTTTCTCTCTAGTTCCCTTCTTAAATACTGGGGTTAAATTTACTTTCCATTCCACAAGAATCATTCCAGAATCTATACAATTATTGAAGATAATAATCAATACATCAACCATCTCTGTAGATACCTCCTCTCTAACGCTATGGGATGTGGACAATCAGGTCTAGGAATTTATTAATATTCAGCCCTTCAATACATTATTTTTACTAATTCTGTTCAACACCTATTCTCCCTAATCACTTGAATCTCTACACTGGGAGATTTCTTGTACCTGCCTCAGTGAAAAAAAGACACAAAAAGTAATCATTTAGTTTCTCTGCCATTTCTCTATTCTGCATCATAAATTCTGCTGGCTCTGCCTGATAACGAACCCACATTACTTTTGGCTGAACATTTTCTTTTTACATATCTATAATGGTTTAAGAGCCAATTTATAGTGCTTTTTTTGTACAATTGCATTCATATTCTAGAGTCCCTTTCCTATTCAGTTTCTTGTTCTCCTTTGCTGCATTCTATATTCTTCACGGGTCTTTGCTTTCAATCCTCAGCTTCCTTTGTTAGCCATGGTTAGCCATTTAAGCTGTCTGCATACAATTTAGCCAACTGTTTAGCTACTGCTGAGTTGCAGTGTGTAGAACCTGTGGACAAGGAGAAATGGGTGGTACCAGCCAGTGGACCAGGGGAGGGGTATGGAGATTGGATGGCTGCTTCTGGTTGGCCAGAGGGGATAACACTATGGACTGGGAGATGCTAGTCTGTGAACTGAGGCTGGGGGAATTCGGGGTTGATAGCTAGTGGACCAGCAAAGGTAGATGCAAGTATCAGTGGTCTAAGAGTGGGAATGTGGTTGGCAGCCAGTACAGTGGAGGTGGCAAACTGTAGATTGGTGAGGGGGTCTTAAAGGTGACAACCTGTAGATTGGTAAGGGGCTTTGGGGGTGACAGTCAATAGGTTAGTGAGGGGGGGAGTAACAGCCTGTAGATTGGTGAAGGTGTGGATGGCAACTTGTGGATTGATGAGGGAATGTTGGGGTGAGGGGCAGCACTGACAGGCTGTAGGATGGCGAGAGGAAGCACTGACAGGCTGTAGGTTGGCAAGAGACAGCACTGTCAGGCTGTAGGGTGGCGACAGGCAGCACTGACAGGCTGTAGGTTGGCAAGGGGGCAGCACTGACAGGCAGTCAGGTGGCAAGGGGCAGCACTGACAGGCTGTAGGGTGGCAAGGGGGCAGCACTGACAGGCTGTAGAGAGGCAAGGGGGCAGCACTGACAGGCTGTAGGGAGGCAAGGGGGCAGCACTGACAGGCTGTAGGTTGGCAAGGGGGCAGCACTCAGGCTGTCAGGTGGCAAGGGGGCAGCACTGACAGGCTGTAGGGAGGCAAGGGGGCAGCACTGACAGGCTGTCAGGTGGCAAGGGGGCAGCACTCAGGCTGTCAGGTGGCAAGGGAGCAGCATTAACAGGCTGTCAGGTGGCAAGGGGGCAGCACTGACAGGCTGTAGGGTGGCAAGGGGGCAGCACTCACAGGCTGTAGGGTGGTTAAAAGCAGGCTCACAGCGCTATATAAGTTTGTGAGCAGAGGGAATGACAGCAGCCTTTCGATTGTTGGATAGCAATGGCAGTGGGTGATTCAGTTCAGTCCCCTGCCAATGGGAGCCCAATATGAAGGAATTGATTGTCACGTGTCCCGAGGCACAGTGAAAAGCTGTGTTTCACGAGCAATACGGGCAGAGCTGGAGACAACTGCGCATGCTCCATCCCGGGCACGGGCACGGGCCCTGGCCCTGGCTCGCTGCTGGTATGAAATCCGAGCCCCTCCTCCGCCTGCCGCGGCTGAAGTGGTCCATCCCAATCCCATTCCCATTCCCGCAGCCTAACTTCGAGCTGTCAACTCTTAACTCCTCGATCCACCGGAAGAAGCAGTAACCCGGCCACTCACTAACCTGTAGCCCGGGTACATGATGCTCATTCCCTTGCTTCCTCGCTTCTCTCCACCTCTCGCCGTGACAACTTGGGCGTCGGCGCCGCGCCGCGCCGCGCCGCGCCCCGCCCCAGCGCGAACGTCAGCACGCCGCCCCGCCTATCGGACCGACGTCAGCACGTAGGCCCCACCACCGGCCTGACAGCACCGTTTCGCCCCGCCCACAACTTCAGCGCGCCGAGCCGTCCACCAGCTTGACGTCATCACGCAGCCTGCCTCGTGCTGCTGCGTCCAGAAATTGTCCATCGCACTGGTCGCGTGGGAGACAGGTCCGGGTTCATGACTGAAATTCGTTGGGAGAGTGTGTAGGTTGGGGAAAGTGTTTTTTTTTGGCAACACTCCATATATATACTCCTTTTAATCTGATTAACAAATTACGAGGTAGCAGTAAAAAGAAGTAGCAACAAGTAGTCGGGACTCAACTGCTACATATTTTCCTCCAGTTTGAGGTTTGTGCTCATGCTGCTGCAGATCCTTTTATTCCATAGGCTTCAACATTAGCAAGATGTCTAACATCTCAAAAATGATTTGGTGTTACTTCTTCTAGATCCGTAGAATTCGGTCTTGGTCAGTTTGTTTCTGAAAGCCTATTTTCTTCATAATTTCCCAATTGTTTGTCACTCCACAATTTTCATCGGCAGCAATTTCCAGAATTTTGCAACTAATTTTTTTGTAGGCCCATTCCTTACTGTTCTATATTTACACCTGACTAATGCACTTAACCAACACATCCCTGATAGCGAGTTTTGAGAAGCTTTGTAGCTCAGGTTGAGGTTCTGGATGTAGGTTTGCTCGCTGAGCTGGAAGGTTTGTTTTCAGATGTTTCGTCACCATACTAGGTAACGTCATCAGTGAGCTTCCAGAATTTTGAAAAAGTATTCCTCACCTTGCTCCTGCAACATTTTTATGTAAAAATTCAAATCTATGCCTCTGTCATTTTTTTCCCTTGGCCGCCTTATTTGCATCTATTACAATGTTGTACATCTCTATCATTTTTTCCCCTCAATCTTTGCTCCAACATGAACAACCCCAGCTTTTCTAATCCAACACTGTAACTAAAATCCCACATTCCTGGAAGCATTTTGGTAAATTCTCTCTGCACCCTCTCAAGTATCTTTGTATCTCTCCTAAAATGTGGTGACCAGAACTGAACACAAAATTCCATTTGGGATTGAACTAGAGCTTTATTCTGCCGTAATCATTTCTAAATGCTCACCCACTACTGTGGTTAAATTGACCGGTCTGTATTTAGCCTTACAACTTTGCAGGAACTTATCTCAAGCATAGATGAACCATATTATCCTGCTGTCAGAGCTGCTCCTTTTTTGAGGTATTTTAGGTGTTGGAGCTGATTTCCTTGAATTCCAGGAGCAATAATTACTATTTTATGAGCTGTTGCATTGCTCTTCCTGACGCAGCAGTGAATCTGCACAGCTACTGCCTTTGCTGTTTGAGTATCTCTGGGGGTCAGAGAAATGAACAAACAGCAAAATTCACAGCTGACCTTGGAGGAACGTGTATGGGAGAGCGCACAGCATTGGAGTAGCTGAGTGCATAGTTTTTAAGTATAGTCTTGCTTTTGTTTTTGTACTCGCTATCGTAGATTTCCAAACAATGTGTTCTTTTTTTGATTATATGTTTTATTGAGATCTGTCTCTTGATTAAATTTTAAAAATATAAAACAGGTACGAAGTTAACCTGGAGCAGTGTTTTTTTTTAGAGCAGTAAGACTGTGTTATTTTCTGGGTCTGTAGATTGTTAAGATGCAAAAATGGCCTTTGGTGGAGTGATGCCCTCTTCCTGTTGGATGTGGGGGATTAGGGAGAGTTTCCATTTATTGATGATTATGTCTGCAGTAAGTGTGTTTGGTTGCGAATCTTATCGTATTGCATGGATTAGTTGGTGCAGCAGTTAGAGGCAGTGAGGAATTTACAATAGTTAGGAGGTGTGATGGATGGCAGTCATAGGAAGGGAAAAAAAAATCACAGGTACAGTCAGGTAGATGGGTTACCGCCAGAAAAGGTAGGCAAATACTGCAGGAGTCTCCTGTGGCTATCCCATCGCTAACAAGTATGCTGTTTTGGAAATGTAGGGGGTGATGGACTCTCACAGCAATATTGCATGAACAGCGAAGTTTCTGGTACTGAAACTGGCTCTAATTGAACAAGGGATATGTCAGGCTCCAAGCGATCGATTGTGATTAGGGACTGTCTAGTAGAGGCACAGACAGACATTTCTGTGGCCGACAGTGAGAAATCAGAATTGTGTGTTCCCTCCTTGGAGCCAGGATCAAGGATATCTTGAAGGGAGTGCAGAATACTCTCAAAGGGGAGAGGGGGCCAACAGGAAGTTGTTATACACATGGAACTAATGACATAGGAAGGGAAAAGGATGAGATTCTGAAGGGGAAATATAGGATGTTACGCAGAATTTAAAAAGGAGATCCTCAAGGGTAGTAATATCTGGATTACTCCCAGTGCTATGAGCTAGTGAGGAGAGGAATAGGAGGACAGAGCAAATGAATGCATGGCTGAGGAGCTGGTGCAAGGGAGAAGGGTTCACATTTTGGATCATTGGAATCTCTTCAGGGGTCGAAGTGACTTGTATAAGAAGGATGGATTGCACCTGAATTGGAAGGGGACTAATATACTGGCAGGGAGATTTGCTAGAACTGCTCAGGAGGATTTAAACTAGTAAGGTGGGGGTGGGACCCAGAGATATAATGAGTACAGAGATCAGTCTGAGACTGATACAGTTGGAAAAAGGAACATTGAACATAGTACAGCACAGTACGGGCCCTTTGGCCCACGATGTTGTGCCGAGGATTAAAATAAAATAACAACCTATGCATCCCTCAATTCATTGCTATCCATGTGCATGCCCAGCAGTCATTTAAATGTCCTTAATGACACTGCTTCCACCACCACCGCTGGCAGCACATTCCATGCATTCACAACTCTCTGTGTAAAGAACCTTCCTCTGACGTCCCCTCTATACCTTTCTCCTAATATCTTAAAACTATGACACCTCGTACAAGTCAATCTTGCCCTGGGGAAAAGTCTCTGGCTATTGACTCTATCCATGCCTCTCATTATCTCGTGTACCTCGATCAGGTCAACTCTCTTCCTCCTCTCTAGAGAGAAAAGTCCGATTTTAGTCCACCTTTCTTTATAAGGCATGCCCTCCAGTCCAGGCAGCATCCTGGTAAACCTTCTTTGCACCCTCTCCAAAGCCTCTGTATCTTTCCTATAGTAGGGTGACCAGAACTGGACACAATATTCCAAGTGTGGTCTCACCAGGGACTTGTAGAGCTGCAGCAAAACTTCGCGGCTCTGAAACTCGGTCCCCCTGTTAATGAAAGCCAAAACACCATATGCTTTCTTCACAACCCTATCCACTTGGGTGGCAACTTTGAGGGATCTATGTACTTGAACACTAAGATCTGCAAACTTACTAACCCACCACTCAACCTCCTCATCCAAGTCATTTATAAAAACTACAAAGAGCAGAGGCCTGAGAACAGAGCCCTATGGGACACCACTCAACACTGACCTCCAGGCAGAATACTTTCCATCTACAACCACTCTCTGACTTCTGTCAGCCAACCAATCCTGAATCCAGATAGCCAAATCTCCCTGTATCCCATACCTCCTGACTTTATGAAAGAGCCTATCATGGGGAACATTATCAAATGCCTTGCTGAAGTCCATATACACCTCATCCATTGCTCGACCTTCGTCAACCTGTCTTGTCACCTCCTCAAAGAACTCGATAAGATTTGTGAGGCATATCCTGGCCCTCACAAAGCCATGCTGTGACTGCCTTAAATCATGCTATGCTTTTCCGAAGGGTCTGTTTCCAAGCTGTATATCAAAACAAAAGTCATAAATCCTATCCCTCAGAATTCTTTCCAAAATCTTACTAACCAGTCAGATGTAAGACTGGTCTGTAATTTCCAGGGATTTCCCTATTACCCTTCTTGAAAAGAGGAACCACATTCGCCTCCTTCCAATCATCTGGTACGACTCCCATGGAGAGTGAGGAAGCAAAGATCTTCGCCAGTAGCTTAGCAACCTCCTTTCTTGCTTCCTGGAGCAGCCTAGGATAACTCTGGTCTGGCCCTAGGGACTTATCAATCTTAATGTTTGCCAAAATTTCCAGCACATCCACTTCATCAATCTTGATCTGGTCTAGCCTGTATCCCAGCTCCTCAAAGTTCTCATTCACAACAAGGTTCCTTTCCTTAGTGGAAATCAAAGCAAAAAACTAATTTAGGGCTTCCCCCATTTGCTCAGAATCCACGCACAAGTTCCCTATGCTAACAGTCTCCAAATGTCTGCTGTGCCCTTTCTGTGGAACAATTGCTCTCAGTGTGTACTTCCCAACTCCTGTCTGATAGCATCGTAAGTTCCTTTTGCCCAATTAAATATCTGCCCTTGGTAACTGCTCCTTTTCCTCTCCAAGGCTATGGTAAATATAGAACATAGAAAAATACAGCGCAGTACAGGCCCTTTGGCCCTCGATGTTGCGCCGATCCAAGCCCACCTAACCTACACTAGCCCACTATCCTCCATATGCCTATCCAATGCCCGTTTAAATGCCCATAAAGAGGGAGAGTCCACCACTGCTACTGGCAAGACATTCCATGAACTCACGACTCGCTGAGTAAACAATCTACCCCTCACATCTGTCCTATACCTACCACCCCTTAATTTAAAGCAATGCCCCCTCGTAATAGCTGACT
>NC_057721.1:1746979-1751158 GCF_004010195.1 Chiloscyllium plagiosum | reverse complement strand
TTTCGTATCATCCGTAAACTTGCTCACCCAACCTTCTAACCCCTCTTCCAGGTCATTTATAAAAATGACAAACAGCAATGGTCCCAAAACAGATCCTTGCGGAACACCGCTAGTAACTGCACTCCAAGATGAACCTTTACCATCAACTGCTACCCTCTGTCTTCTTCCAGCCAGCCAATTCCTAATCCAAACCTCCAACTCACCCTCAATGCCATACCTCCGTATTTTTTGCAGTAGCCTACCATGGGGAACCGTATCAAATGCCTTACTAAAATCCATATACACCACATCTACCGCTTTACCCTCGTCCACCTCCTTAGTCACCTTCTCAAAGAATTCAGTAAGGTTTGTGAGGCATGACCTGCAGTTGTGGTCACTGTCACCAAAGTGTTCTCCCACTGGGAGATCTGACACCTGTCCTGGCTCATTGCCGAGCACCAAATCCAAAATGGCCTCTCCCCTCACCAGCCTGTCTACATACTGAGTAAGGAAACCCTCCTGCACACACCTGACAAAACAGCTCCATCCAAACCATCTGCACTAAGGAGGTTCCAGTCAATGTTGGGAAAGTTGAAATCACCCATAACAACATCCCTGCTACATCTGCATTTTTCCAAAATCTGCTGGCCTATGAGTTCTTCAATCTCTCTATTGCTAACCCCCAATGAGGTGGCTGCTCCCTTGCTGTTCCTAACTTCCACCCATACTGACTCAGTAGACAAACCTTCCTCAACAACCTTTGTTAATGTAGCTGTGATGCACTCTCTCATTAGCAATGCTACACCCTTTCCTCTTTTTGCACCCTCCCTGTTCTCTTTAAACGTTCTAATCCCTGGAACATCTAGCAATCATTCCTGTCCCTGTGAAACTCATGTCTCCGATATGGCCACAACATTATAGCCCCAAGTACTGATCCATGCTCTAAGTTCATCACTCTTATTTCTGACATTACTTGCATTAAAACAGACACACTTTAACCAATCCCTTTGTTTCATCACGTGAGAAACCTTCCAGCTGGATTCACTATATCCTGTCCCTGCCCCATCTACAACTGCCCCCTTCTCAGATAAGTAGCTCTGATTCCCATCCCCTTGCCAAACTAGTTTAAACCCTCCCGAACCACACGAGAAAATCTCCCACCCAGGAAATTTGTGCCCCTCCAATTCAGGTGCGAACTGTTCTTCATGTACATGTCCCACTTTCCCCAGAAGGTATCCTAATGGTTTAGGTATCTGAAGCCCTCCCTCCTGCACCAGCCTCACAGCCACGTGTTAAGTTACATTTACTGACTGTTCCTCATCTCACCGTCTCGTGGCACCGGTAGCAAACCTGAGTTCACTACTCTACTCGTCCTGCTCTTCAGCTTCCAACCTAGCTCTGTGTAGTCACTTTTCAGATCCTCAATCCCTTTCCTGGCTATATCATTGGTGCCAATATGTACCACGATTTCTGGCTGATCACCCTCCCCCTTCAGAATCCTGTAAACCCGATCGGCGATATCGAGGATCCTGGCACCGAGGAGGCAACATACCTTCTGGGAGTCCCATTCCTGACCACAAAATCTCCTGTCAACCCATCTAACTATTGAGTCGCCTACCACGAGCGCTTTTCTATTCTCCCCCCTTCCCTTCTGAGGCACATTGCCAGGCTCAGTGTCAGAGACCTCACCCACTTAAAAACGTCTTGGCAGCCCTTGTTTCTCTCTGCCCTCTCTCCTCGCTGCTCTGCTCTTTTCACTCACCTTCCCAGCAGTCCTCCGCTCCTCCCTCGCAACTCTCGACGAATCGAACGAGTCAAACAGTCAGGAACAAAGCAGAGGTTCGACTGATAAATTAAACTGCATTTATTTCAATGCAAGAGGCCGAACAGGGAAGGCAATTGAACTCCGGGCATGATTAGGAACATGGGACTGTGATATAGCAATTATAGAGATATGGCTCAGGGATGGACGGGACTGGCAGTTTAATTTTTCAGGATACAAATGCTATATGGAGGATAGAAGGGGGGCAAGAGACGAGGGGAAAGTGGCATTTTTGATAAGGGATATCATTACGGCTGTACTTAGGGAGGATATTCCTAAGAACATGTCCAGGGAAGTTACTTGGGTGGAATTGAGAAATAAGAAAGGGATGATCATCTCATTGGGATTGTACTATAGACCCTCTCCACCCTAGTCCCAGGGAAATTGAGAAACAAATTTGTAAGGAGATCTCAGTTATCTGTAAGAATAATAGGATAGTTATGGTAGGGGATTTTAACTTTCCAAACATCGACTGGGACTGCCATAGTGTTAAGGGTTCAAATGGAGAGGAATTTAAGTGTGTACAAAAAAGATTTCTGATTCAGTATCTGATTCAGTTTTCTGATTCACTATCTACCAGAGGAGGTACAAAACCTGACCTCTTGGGAAATAAGGCAGGGCAAGTGACTGAGGTGTCAGTGGGGGAGCACTTTGGAGCCAGCGACCATAATTCTATTAGTTTTAAAACAGTAATGGAAAAAGATACTGGATCAAAAAGTTAAAATTCTAAATTGGGAAGAAGGCCAATTTCAACAGTATCAAGCAAGAGCTTTCAAAAGTTGTTGGCGGTGAATGTTTGCAGGTAAAGGGATGGCTGGAAATTGGGAAGCCTTCAAATGAGATAACGAGAGTCCAGAGATAGTATGTTCTTGTTAGGATGAAAGGAAAGACTGGTAGGTGTAAGGAACACTTGATGACAAGAGAAATTGAGGTTTTGGTCAAGAAAAAGAAGGAAGCATATGTCCGGTGTAGACAGCAGACATTCAGTGAAACCTTAGAGTATAAAGACAGTAGGAGTGTACTTGAGAGGGAAATCAGGAGGGCAAAAAGGGGACATGAGATAGCTTTGACAAATGAGGTTAAGGAGAATCTAAAGGGATTTTATAAATACAGTAATGACGAAAGGGCAATTTGTTGGAGGGAATCCTGAGGGACAGGATTTACATGTGTCTGGAAAGGCAAGGACCGATTAGGGATAGTCAATATGGGTTTTAGCATGGGAAATCATATATCACTAACAACTGAGTTTTTTCAAATAGTAACGAAGAGGATTGATGAGGGCAGTGGATATGATCTGTATGGACTTCAGTAAATCCTTTGACAAGGTTCCCCATGGGAGACTGGTTAGCAAGGTTAAATCACATAGAATACAGGGAGAACTAGCCATTTGGATACAGAACTGGCTCGAAGGTAGATGACAGGGTGGTGGTGAAGGGTTGCTTTTCTGACTGGAGGACTATGACCAGTGGTGTGCCACGAGGATCGGAGCTGGGTCTACTGCTTTTCATCATTTATGTAAATGACTTGGATATGAACATAGGATGTATAGTTAGAATGTTTGCAGATGACGCCAAAATTGGAGGTGTAGCAAACAGCGAAGAAGGTTACCTCAAGAGCACAACAGGATCTTGATCAGATGGGCTAATGGGCTGAGGAGTGGCAGATGGAGTTTAGCTTAGATAAATGTCAGCTGCTGCATTTTGGAAAGGCAAATCAGAGCAAGACTTATACAATTAATGGTCAGGTCCTGAACATTATTGTCTCTGCTAAGAACCCTGATATTGGAGATTCCATCGGTGTTCCGTTGGTCTGTCTGTAGGTTTTGTTGTTGAAGGTGAAGTGGGTGATAACGCATAGGTCCACTAGCTTGACGATATTGTCCTTGCTGATGAAGTTGGTGGTGTTTGGTGTATGTGCCTTTGGGTCTTCTAATCGTGTAGTCAGTGTTTCCTTGGCCAGATTGATGTGAACAGGGCTGTTACATCAATCTTAGTGTCTTTGATGGTCTTCAGGAATTCTTGGGTGGAGGGTGGGGACTAACATGCGTCTTCTAAGTATTTTAGTCTTTGGTGTAGCTCATTCAGTTTCACCTTCAACAACAAAACCACAGACAAACCAACGGAACACCCATGGGATCTCCGATATCAGGTTTCTTAGCAGAGGCAGTAATGCAGAGATTCAAACAAACAGCTCTGCCAACCATCCAACCCAAACTTTGGATCTGCCACGTGGATGACACCTTTGTCATCACTAACCAAAACAAATTAGAGGAAACCTTCAAGACCATCAATAATACCCTTACTGGCATAAAATTCACTAAAGAACTGCATTTTGGGAAAGCAAATCTTAGCAGGACTTATACACTTAATGGTAAGGTC
>NC_057721.1:1737375-1746879 GCF_004010195.1 Chiloscyllium plagiosum | reverse complement strand
CGTCGGAGGCTGAGGGGTGACCTTATAAAGGTTTACAAAATTATGAGGGGCATGATTAGGATAAATAGACAAAGTCTTTTCCCTGGGGTCGGGGAGTCCAGAACTAGAGGGCATAGGTTTAGGGTGAGAGGGGAAGGATATAAAAGAGACCTAAGGGGTAACTTTTTCACGCAAAGGGTGGTAAATGTGTGGAATGAACTGCCAGAGGAAGTGGTAGAGGCTGGTACAATTGCAACATTTAAGAGGCATTAGGATGGGTATATGAATGGGAAGGGTTTGGAGGGATATGGGCCGGGTGCTGGCAGGTGGGACTAGATTGGGTTGGGATATCTGGTCGGCATGGACGGGTTGGAACGAAGGGTCTGTTTCCATGCTGTACATCTCTATGACTCTAACTAGAGGGCATAGGTTTAGGGTGAGAGGGGAAAGTTTTAAAAGGGACCTAAGGAGCAACTTTCTCATGCAAAAGGTGGTGTGTGTACGGAATGAGCTGCCAGAGGAATTGTGGGAGGCTGGTACAATTACAAGATTTAAGAGACGTCTGGATGAGTATATGAATAGGAAGGGTTGAGACAGATATGGGCCAGATGCTGGTAAATGGGACTAGATTAGTTTGCGACATCTAGTCGGCGCGGATGAGTTGGACTGAAGGGTCTGTTTCTGTCCTGTACATCTCTATGACTCTAAGACAATAATTTGTTCTATTTCACTTCTGTCTGTCAATATTTGCTTTCACTTTATCTGGAACAATCTATTTGCCACTAAAATTGGTCCTCCCTCAATTGTATATATTTACTTTCAATTACCCCTAGTCCTTTCTTATGGCTAATCTAAACCATGTAATAGCACCACCATAGTTCCTTCAACATTCTCACATTGAGATTGATTCACTTGTTCCATCTTATTCCTCAGAATTAGATCCTGCATCCTTATTTGACTGAAAACATACATCAAGAAAATTTTCATGAACATACCAGAAACTCTTGCTCTAGACTAGCACTAAACCTTAGACTATTATTATGTAAGTTTATAATTAAAGTCCTCCATTATCACTGATCCATAGCTTTTGCACCTCTAATTTCCCTGAAAATTCACTCCTCTAAATCATTCTTACTAATTGATAACCCTGTTATCATACCTTTATTGTTTTTAAACTCATATTAAATAAATGTTGTCTTTGATTTTAATTGAATTAAAATTAGAATTATTTTCCTTCTTAATATAATTTTAGGTTAAACTCTCGATCTGTTAATTAAACATTGATTATTTAGCAAATTGATTTTTAATTTTTAGGGACAATTGTTTGTTTTGACTGGAGTTTGGATCAAGGAGGGATCTGATTGAGGTTCATAAGATCCTGAATGGTCTTTATGTTATAAAGTGTTTACCGGGCTTGTGTGGCACAGTGATAGTGTCCTAGCTCTGGGTCGCAGGGTTTGAGTCACATCTATTCTGAAGATGTTTCAAAACATGTTTGAACAAGTTGATTAAATTAAATGTTTTCCATGGCCTAATGGATGTGCAGTTCTTTTTTACAATAGTACCACAATGTGATTTATTTTTCACAGAAAGAAAGAAAAGAAATCATGTTGTGCATTTTGTTTCTAACATGCAAAGCTATAAATAAAAGATTGTCATGTGAAAGATTGTCATTCCTATTTTTGGCTCATTAGCATAAAAATCTCAGTTGGTAAAACAACACCAAAACTGAAAGAGTTAATTCAAATAATTTCCTAATAAGGAATGGGCAATCGCAAAAATTTGAATATATGTTGGAAACTTAGCCTTTTCTGACACATTTTCCCCATTGCTTCTGTGATATTATTCTTCTGAAACACAGTTAAATATAACATCACTGTAGTGACAGTTTTCATCTTAAAAATATTAATAACCTTGCCTCCACTGTCTTCTGAGGCAGAGGATTCCAAAATCATATCACCTGCCGAGAGTAAAAATTCCCCTTATCTCTGTCTTAAAACAGCAACCCGAATTTAAAACAGTGTCACTAGTTCTAGACTCACTTACAAGATGAAACAGGCTTTCCACATCCATCTTGTCAAGACCGTTCAGGATCTTATAAGCTTCAGTCAGATCATTCCTTATTCATCTAAAATCCAATCAAAATGAGCCCAAAACAAACTATCGTAGCCACACAGTTCTGTCCCTAAGCACTAACTAAATAGAAGACCCTGTCTTAGGGGTGTGACTGCTTCCTGGAATGAAGTGCCCAGGAATATTCTCCACATTATGGCACCTGCAGTTTGGCCTCCAACTTAATCATTCGCAGTTAAATTTCCTGCAGCAGCAAGCACTTACTGCAGAAATGTTTTGTCCAGATCACACTAACACCTAGATGTTCCCACATTCTGCAATTGTGGCACATCATCTGCCCTGCCATCTCTAACATGGATATAGTTAACTAATATTTCCTGCATAATTAGTTTATAATGAATGCAGACTGCACCTTAAAGTATGTTTTAGCACTGTCAATAAGCTTTAAGATACTTACGAAAACTTCACTTTCTAATAATACCAGATACTGATTTACCTGCTCCTTCAGAGGGTGCAAGTGAGAAGTGACTGAGGAAGTATCTAGGAGCAGTCAGCTCACTCACCGGAACTTAGAAGGGGTCTGAAGGAGCTGGTGCTCACCAGAAGGAAGAGCTTCAACAGAGGGCAGTCGTGAGAAGTGATCGAGGAGGATTCCAGGAGAAAAACAGGCTTTGGTGAGCGTCAGACTGCATTGTGGAGGGCAAGTAGTGTTAAGGTACAGCAAGGTAAGGTCTTTTCTTTTAATCCAATGTTTACTAAAGGAATAGAAATAGTGAGATGGTATACTCGTCCTGTGAGATGTGCGCAATTAGGGAGAAGTCAAATATCCCTGACAATGATGTTTACAGGAAGTGTGTCCACCTGCAGCTCCTCTGAGACCACATGGATTGTTTGGAGCAGTTGGACTTACTGAGGATCATACAGGAAGCAGAATGTTGTGTACAGAGGAACCTCAATTATCCGAATACCAATTATCCGAAAGTCGGATTATCCGTAGGAGATCTCGAGGTCCTGGTAGAAACATTACATCAGAGACGTGTTTCCAACAGTGATCATGTCTTTTATTAACAGTGATTAAACAGGCTCCGCCTCCAAATGACTGACCTCCCGCCCTCTCTCTCTCTCTCTCGACACTTTCCCTGGAGTTCTACAGAGGAGTGTACCCTAAACCCCCCTTTCCTAGATAATCTCTCCAACATTGTCCTGTACAGGGCAAACGTGTAACCTGTCAAAAAGTTGCAGTAAACATTGTGTGCGTGTGTGTGTGTTATTTGGAGACTCACCCCACAAAGGTAGCAGCAGCTTTCTTGTTGGTGTACAGTCTGGCTGCCCCATAGAGGGGGTGTGGGCAAACGGGAGGGCAGTGTTGGATGGTGTTTTTTTTAAAGATTAGATTACTTACAGTGTGGGAACAGGCCCTTTGGCCCAACAAGTCCACACCGACCTGCCGAAGCGCAACCCACCCAGACCCATTCCCCTACATTTACCCCTGCCCCTAACACTATAGGCAATTCAGCATGGTCAATTCACCTAACCTGCACATTTTTGGACTGTGGGAGCAAGGGCGTGGTGTTGGATGGGGCTGGGGCCTCGTGCACTGTGTGCTGCTGCAGTCTCCTGAATGGGGAGCAGACTTTTAAAACTCCGAGCCCCAGAGGAAAAGCGTTTAATCGATTCACCAAATAATCGATTATCTAAACGAAATAGTGCCCGCCCATCTCATTCAGATAATCGAGGTTCCCCTGTAGATAGGAATTTCAACGCTTTAGTCATACCAAAGGTTCAGCCAGATAGATGGATGACCGCCAGGAGGGACAGGCAGACGGTGCAAGAGTCCCCTGTTGCTATTCCCTTCTCAAACAGGTAGACCATTTTGGATATTGTTGGGTGGGGATGGCCTCTCAGAGGATAGCAATAGCAGCAGCCAAATCAGTGGCACAATGACTGACTCTGTTTTACAACAGAAAGGGTCAAACTGTAGGAGAGTGGTACTGGTTGGGCCTCTCTAGTCGGGTACACAGGTGTTTCTGTGGCTTCAAGCCAGACTCTAGAATGGTGTGTTGCTTCCCTGCTGCCAGGGTTAAGGATGTCTCTGAGTGTGCATGGGATAACCTGAAGTGGGAGAATGAACAGCCAAAGGTAATGGCCATACTGGTACTAATGACACAAAAGAGAGATAATGTCCTGCAAAAGAATTTAGGGATTTCAGAAGAAAATTGAACAGCTGAATTTCTAGGGTTGTAATCTTGGGATTGCTCCCTGTGTCATGTGCTAGTGAGGCCAGACACTAGGAAAATAATTCAGTTGAATGCATGAATAAAAAGCTCGTATAGGAGGGAGGGCTTCAGATATCAAAATCATTGGGATCTCTTCTAGGGCAGGATAAACGTATATGAGAAGATGGGTTGCAACTAAACTGCAGGAGCACCAATATCCTGGCAGGGAGGTTTGCTGGTGCCACTCAGGAGAGTTTTCATTAGTGTGGCAGTGGAATGAGAATCAGAGCAGTAGGTCAACATGTGGAATGATTGAGGAAAAAGGAGGGATTAATCGATTAAGTCTAATAGGAAGAATAGGCAGTGTTAGGTTAATGAATATAGTGGGACTGAAGTGTATTTATTTTAATGCAAAGAATATAACAGGTATGGCAAATGAGCTTAAAGTGTGGATTAGTCCATGGAACTACAATGTTGTAGTCATTACAGAAACCTTTTTGTTGAGAGAAGGGCAGGACTGGCAGCTCAATGCTTCAGGGTTTAGATGTTTCAGGCATGCTAGAGAGATATAAAAGAGGTGCAGCAGCTACATTACTGATGAAGGAGAATGTCACAGCTACATGAAGAGACAACATCTTGGAGGGCTCATCTTTCAGGTTTTTTTTGAGTTTTGAGATTTTGAGGAAGTGTTGAAGATGATTGATGAGGATAGGGTAGTGGATTTTGTCTACATGGAGTTTACTAAAACATTTGACAAGGTTCCTCATGATAGGCTAGTCCAGAAGGTTAAGTCACATGGGTTCCATGGTGAGTTGTTAAGTTGGATACAAAATTGACTTGGTCATAGAAGGCAGAGAGGAGTTGTGGAGGAGTGTTTGCTGACTGGAGATCTGTGACCAGTGGTGTTCTGCAAGTATTGGAGCTGGGACCTCTGTTGTTTGTAATATGTATAAATGGTTTGTATGAAAATTTAGGTGATCTAATTAGAAAGTTTGCAGATGACATCAAAATTGTGGATAGTGAGGAAGGTTGTCACTGGAAAGTTAGGCAAAGAAATGGCAGATAGAGTTTAATCCAGACAATTGTGATAGGATACATTGTGAGATGTCAAATGCAAGAGGAAAGTATACAGTTAATGGCAGGTGAATTACTATACATAGGGATCTTGGGGTCCCTGAAAGTCACATATAAGCGGATTTAGTGGTTTAAAAAAAAAGGCATTTAGCATCCATGCCTTCAGTCAAGGCATTGAGTATAAAACTTGGCAAGTGATGTTGCAGCTATACAAAACTTTAGTTAGGCCAGATTTGGAGTATTGTGTGCAGTTCTGGTTGCCACACTATAGGTTGAATGTGGAGGTTTTGGACAGGGTGCAAAAGAGGATGTTGCCTGGATTGGAGTGCCTTATCTATAAAGAGAGGTTGGATAAACTTAGATGATTTTAGCTAGAGCATTGGGTGACATGACAGAAGTAGATAAAGTTATGAGAAGTATGGATAGAGTGGATAGTCAGAATCTTTTTCCCAGGGTGGAAATGTCAAATACTAGGGGACATAGGTTTAAGTGACAGGGAAAGTTCAAAGGAGATGTGCAAGTTTTTTTTATACAGAGTGGGAGGTACCTGGAAAGCACTGCCAGGGGAGATGTTAGAAGTAAATAAAATAGCACTGTTTAAATGCCATTTAGACAAACGTGAACAAGAAGGGAATAGAGGGATATGGACCATGTGCAGGCAGGTGGGATTAGTTTAGAATGGCATCATGATTGGCACCGATATGGAGGGTCAAAGGGTCTGTCCCTGTGCTGTACAATATGTTCTTCCAATAACAATTAATGATCTGATTCAAAAAACAAAGAACTGTGGATGCTGGGGAAATCTAAAAGAAAAATTGCTGGAGAACCCATTCGGCCACATTAAGAACACACTCCATCTGTGGTCATCAAGTCCTGGAGTGGAATTCAAACCCAGAGTTTCTGACTCAGAGGCAGGGACACAATCTACTTCTCCATAACAGTTTCCCCAAAACATCTCCACCCTTCCCTCAAAACAACCAATCAACCACTCAGCATAAATTCCTTGCACTGGAAACAACTTCCTAGACACAAGAGTTCTGTTTATTCCCTCTGATTTCAGCAGAAGAGCCTTCACAAAAATTCACTCCATTTCTGCTTTGGTGGCTTTGTGGAAGGAACAGTTTGCATTGATCGTGCTGTATTTAATTTTTTAAAAAGTATTTATTCTCCTCCCTTTAATTTGGTTTTAAACTTAAAATAGGAGCGTAAAGGTGAAGTCAGTGTTCAAGGATACACTGTGGTACACTATGTAAACCAAACAACTGATAAAATTATTTTGTTGGATGGCCACTTCAGTTGGCAAACTTGATCCATTGTTTGACTTTGGAGTAATTTTATGCAGAATACCATGTTGAATGATGGTTTTAATTGTTCATACTTTTAGTAAGCTGTGTGAACGTGTCCTTGAGGGCAAAATGATCTTCGTCATAATGGATTAGGCCCATGGAGAATACAGAAAATTAATTAATGGAATGTATTCAATATATTTACTTAGATTAATATATCAAGGAACTAACTGGGGTAGAGGCTATTTTAGGTCTAGTATCATTCAGTGATTCAGGGCTAATTAATTACTTTGTAATAATGCAGCTTCTAGGAAAGAATGATCATAATACAATAGAATATTATGTGGAGTGAGAGTGATTTAGTCAAATATGAAACTGGGTTCCAAAATTTGAACAGTGAAAATTTGATAGGGAAGAGAGGCAAGTTGCCTAAGGTCAACTGGGAACCTTTATTAAAAGATGGTAGGTCATGATGGTAGAAAAGCAACAGCAAATGTTTTAACAAATTTGTTCCTTATTTGAAAATAATACATTCTCTTTTGATGTACTGTGGATGTGACTGTACTAACTAATGTCTACCACTTGATGGAGCCTGATCAATGAAAACTTCATCAAGTGAACAGTTTGATTTATAGCAATTATTCTAGATTTTTAAATACATTTTATTTTAAAGGTTATTTTACTTACGAGTTTAGGAATTTATACCATTTCGGCTTAATACCATTTCAAATTTTTTTTTGCTGCTACTGTGTTGCTTTCATACTTTGCGATTTATTTGATTTTGCAAGTTATTTCAGCTAGAAATACAGAGTATGATACAAATGTGGTACAACATTTCAACCTGTGTTTTTTCCAAGCAAAAACATTCTGTAGGATCCTGACTCTTTTTAATATTTCACATGGGAAACCATGTTTCAAATAAAACTGCAATATTCAGGAACGCATCCACAACTTTCAGTGAGGGCTTACTGCAAAGCAAGTTGAGAGGAATATGGGCCAAATGGGACTAGATTTATTTAGGATATCTGGTCGGAATGGATGAGTTGGACCGAAGGGTCTGTTTCCATGCTGTACAGCTCTATGACTCTGTCTTTTTTTCAATTCATTCACAGGATGAGGGTGTCACTGGCCAGGCAGCATTTATTGCCCATCCCTAATTGCCCAGAGGGCAGTTTAAGAGTCAATCACATTGCTGAGAGTCTGGAGTCACATGTAGGCCAGACCAGGTGAGGATGGCAGTTTCCTTCCCTAAAGGACATAAGTGAACCAGATGGGTTTTTCTGACAATCAACAATGGATTCATGGTCATCATTATACACTTAATTCCAGATTTCCTTTTTACTGAATTCAAATTCCACCATCTGCCATGGGGTGATTTGAAACCAGGTCCCCAAAACATTGTCTAGGTCTCTGGATTAACAGCCCAGCGATAATACCATTACGCCATTACTGCCCCTTCTTGCTTTTAGTTATAGGTGTGATTCAGGAGGTGTTGGCAGGCATAATTTACAGGACATAATTTGCATAGGATCACTAAGATTCTCCCCAACACAAATCAGGTTTCGACCCCCAGCACGGCAATAAAACCACCCATATTAAGGTCACAAATAATTCTTGTGTGAGTGTGACAATGGCAAGCTATTCTTCCTCATCTTTCTCAGTTTAGCTGCAACCTTTGACTAAGTTGACCACACAATCCCACGTCATTGCTGTCTGTTTTCTTTAGGTTAGATAGGACTATACTCGTCTGGTTCCATTCTTATCTATCAATCCACAGTCAGAGAACCTGCTTCTCCTCCCAGTAATGCAATGTTAACTCTAATGTCTCTCCACCTTCTATCCTGGCTCCCTCCTAATTCTCATCTACATACCGCTGCTTAATGATATTCTCTGAAGACATAGTCAGGTCCCATATGTATGCAGACAACCCCCAGCTCTATCTCACGTATGCTTGCTTCGATCTTTTCACTGTCTGATTTGTCACACAGTGTGTCCAATAGTGTGGGATAAACATTTTCTTCCAAGTGAACATTTGGGGTTTTTAAGCCGTTAGCACCAGTCACCACCACTGACTTTGTCCAGGCCATTATTTGAGTCTGAACTAGATTTTTCACAATCTGTCTTCTCATCACACTGACAACCTGGTTGCACCTCTGGAACTGAATCGCTGCATTGGCTCACCTGTTGCTGGAACTCTCGACCGTGCATTAGTTTCTTCCAGGCCGAATCTCATTGCAAAGGTCACCTGGCTGACCTCCACGTTTCCAATTTCTGTCAATTTGTGTCATTCAAAATGTTGCAAAAACATTATTCAAAAAATATGGGAGGGTACAAAACATAACTTTTGGGGTAGAAGTGACCTGTACAAGAAGGATGGTTTACACCTAAATTGGAAGGGGACTAATATACTGGCAGGGAGATTTGCTAGAACTGCTCGGGATGATTTAAACTAGTAAGATGGGGGGTTGGGACCCAGGGGGATAGTAAGGAAAGAGAACAATCTGAGACTGGTACAGTTGAGAACAGAAGTGAGTCAACAGTCAGGGCAGGCAGGGACAAGGTAGGACTAATAAATTAAACTGTATTTATTTCAATGCAAGGTGCCTAACAGGAAAGGCAGATGAACTCAGGGCATGGTTAGGAACATGGGACTGGGATATCATAGCAATTACAGAAACATGGCTCAGGGATGGGCAGGACTGGGAGCTTAATGTTCCAGGATACAAATGCTACAGGAAGGATAGAAAGGGAGGCAAGAGAGGAGGGGGTGTGTGGTATTTTTGATCAGGGATGAGCATTACAGCTGTGCTGAGGGAGGATATTCCCAGAAATACATCCAGGGAAGTTATTTGGGTGGAACTGCGAAATAAGAAAGG
>NC_057721.1:1716668-1735404 GCF_004010195.1 Chiloscyllium plagiosum | reverse complement strand
AACATTTAAGAGGCATTTGGATGGGTATATGAATAAGAAGGGTTTGGTGGGATATGGGCCAGGTGCTAGCAGGTGGGACTAGATTGGGTTGGGATATCTGGTCGGCATGGACAGGTTGGACCGAAGGGTCTGTTTCCATGCTGTACATCTCTATGACGCTATGATTCTATAACAGTTCAGAATCAACATTACATAAAGTGCAAATCACAGCCATTTCCACTCTGTGGCGCTCTGAGCTACCTCACTAAATGTTTGATTTTTCTGTTCACTTGTGGGAGGTGGGCCTCACTGGCTGGGCCTAGTTGCCTTCTTGAACCGCTTGAATAGCATTCCAGGTTATATTCACAATATTTATTTCCTATTGAATCTATCCCCTGAAGGGTTTTTACAGTTTCAACATTTCTGTAGTATGGTGGGAGAGTCTTTGACAGTGGCCTTTCCCCACTGGGCCTTTGCAACAGCTGCCCAAAGCTTTAATGCATCCTTCAAAACATAGTCTTTGACTTTGGAATGTACCAGTGTGCAACACTCGATCATGAACGATTAATTTGCATTTGAAGACCAGCAACTTGCACATCAGCCAAAAAGCCAAAACAAATCTCAGAGTTGGTGGTCCTTGATCCAGAGTTGATGTGGTCCCTAGTTGATGAAATCCTTTTCTTTTGTATCTAGTTGCATTGTGTAAGTCAACAGTCTGTGAGTATTGTAATATTGAGGCAACAGTCTGTTCCATTGTTTGGTTTTACCCAGTAATAACGGCAGGACTTGATGTAAAATTTTCAATAGGTCACTCAGAACAGTTCAAAGGTGACTGACCAGTCAAAGTAGTCAGAACAGAAAGGGGGCTGAAGAACAAAGTGGTTTCAAGCAAGTAAATGTTGTTCTCATACTCAACACAGCTAGGACTCGAGACATTCTAGGTGCCTTTGTCAGTTGGAAGAAGACTTTAATTCAACTTTTTCTTTGGACTGTGGGCTAATTATTGGGGAAAAAATACTGCTTTAAATCAAGGAAACTGTTTAAAATGATGCCACTTTCAGAACATTTTATCGGAACTCATGAATTGTATCCACAAAGCCTTATTCAAACAGTAGAGGAGAATACTAGACACATTGACACCATGGGTCTTCGTTTATGGCCGTTTTGCACAGAGACAGTCTTTTGTTTGGATTTCAGTCAGGACCAATTGTGCAGATTCAGGAGAACTCAACACAGTAACAACTACTCAAAAAACCAAACTCTTCAAAAATAAACTCTTCAACCCAGGAATGGGTCAAATTTTCTCTGTGAATGCATTTATCTCCTTTTTCAAGTAAAGAGACCAAAACCTTAGGGTTCTTATGGTGTAGTGGTAGTGTCCCTGTTTTTCAGCCAAGTGGTTCAAGTCCCACCTGCTCAAGAGGTGTGTAATAACATCTCTGAACAGGTTGCTTAGAAAATTTTAAAGAAGACCAAAACTTCATTCCGTATTCTGCGTGTGGTATTATCATGGGCCCTGTACAGCTGCAATAAACTACCCTATTTTTATATTCCATTTACAGAACTGTACAGTGTTTCTTTCAATTTCACATTCTTACATAGCCAAGGATAACAGATTATCCTCAAACAACTTTCTCATTGCCATAAATCTTTGTTGAGAGTTAATAGTCACATCCTTAGAAGTCTGCTACTACATCTCTACTTTTTAATCTAACGTTGAGTTTATTTTAGCCAACTGTCTTCATTTTCTTAGAATTGCCTTTATTTAGGATTAAAACATTACTCCTTGACTCCTCCTCCTCTTATTTAAGCTAAGTGGGACATTTGACAATGTTATAATTGCTAACATAATAAAAGGTACGCTATTAATTATTTCTGTCCCATTGAACATTATCAGGTGTCAAATAGTCTGATTCATACCTATTTGGACCTAGCACACACTGCTCTACAAAATTGCCCAAATTCACACTATGAATGAATTTTCAGGCTATCCTTCGCAATCTGATTCACCGAAACTGCAGAAGACTTAAGTTATGCAGGAAGAATTGGACGGGGAAGACCTTTCTCACCAACAGCCAAGCTACATCTTGGTTCTTGTTTATAGATGTAATATCAAGGAACCATCTGACAGATGTCCCTTTCCAAGAGGATGTCAAGCATAGATGACTGCCTTTTGGACTGGTCAAAGATATTTTTGTGCATAAACCTTCCCATGAGGGACAAGTGGTACAACACAGTCCAACTAGATGCAGCATTTCACAGCAGTGTGGACAAACCCATCCTCTGTAACACTTAGCATGATGCTTGTGCACTGAAGATGTAGCCATACAGAGAGGTACTCATTAGGAAGACAGTTGTTTGGTCACTTCTTTCTTCCTTTGTCTAGAGATTTTGGCCAATCCAAAGATGTGTAGGTTAGGTGGACTGGCTATGCTAAATTGCCCATAGTGTTCAGGGATGTGTAGGTTAGTTACGGGAATGGGTCTGGGTGGGTTACTGGGTGAGGAATGTGTCTAGGCCAGTGTAGACTTGTTGGGCTAAAGGGCCTGTTTCCACACTATAATTCTGTGATTTTTATATCATGTTCAAGCTTTTAACCTGCTGATAAAGCAGGAGATGGTTCATGTAGAGCAAACTATACTGTAAACAGAAGAGTCTTGGAAAAAGTTGATGAGAGAGCTCTGGGAGTTCAGGTCCATTGTACCCTGAAGGTGGTTGCACAGGTGGACAGAGTGATCAAGAAGGCATCTGGTATGCTTGCCTTCATCGGATGGAGTATTGAGTATAAGAGCTGGCAGGTCAAGTTAAAATTGTACAAAACTTTGATTCAGCCGTATTTAGAATACTGTGTACAGTTCTGGTCGCCACATTACCAAAAGGATGTGGACGCTTTGGAGAGGGTGCAGAGAACGTTTACGAGGGTATTGCCTGGTATGAAAAGTGCTAGCTATGAAGAGAGGTTGAGCAGGTTAGGATTGTTTTCATTAGAAAAAAGGAAATTGAGGGGGGACCTGATTGAGGTCTACAAAATCATGAAGGGTATAGACAGGGTGGATAGATAAGCTTTCTCCCAGGGTGAGGGTTTCAATAACGAGAGGTCACGGTTCAAGGGGAGAGGAGAAAAGTTTAAGGGGATACATGTGGAGAGTACTTTACACAGAGGGTGGTAGGTGCCTGTAACGCGTTGCCAGCAGAGGTAGTAGAGGCAGGCACAGTAGAGTCATTTAAGGTGCATCTGGACAGATCCATGAGTAGGTGAGAGCAGAGGAATATAGATCCTTAGGAATTGGGCGATAGGTTTAGACAGTGGATTTGGAGCAGCTCAGGCTTGGAGGCTTGGAGGGCTGAAGGGCCTGTTCCTGGGCTGTAAATTTTCTTTGTTCTTTATGTGATCGCCACAGCATAGGAGTGAAGAGTTTGCCAGACCTTTGGCAGATACAGCAACTCTGAAATAACCTTACACCAATGAACAAGTTCTTATGCATCAGTGGAGAGGGAGTGTTGCTTACATATGCTCAACTGCTGTTTCACCATGTCTACTGACTTCTCCAAGTTTTAGCACAAGCCCCAGCCTTTCTGAATGATATCCCCAGTACCATCAGGTAATCTGACTTGATGAATGAAGAGAACAAGTTAGCCCAGTTCTCACACAGGACTGCCTTGCTCTGGCCATAACTTTTGGCTAGCAAGGCGGTTTGAAATGGTCACAGATGCTCATCAATCTACACACTGACAATGGATCCAAATAAAAGATATTAATGTCATCCATTTGTGATGACATGATGTCATCCATCAATATCTGGTCTGGCAACTGTACCTGAAGAAGGGCTCATGCCCGAAACGTCGATTCTTCTGCTCCTTGGATGCTGCCTGACCTGCTCAGCAACACATTTTCAGCTCTGATCTCCAGCATCTGCAGTCCTCACTTTCTCCTGGCAACTGTACCATTCAAGATCGGAGATGGTTACAGAGAGTGGTGAATTCGGCCCGGACAATCCCATCTGTAGAATCCATCTACCAGGCCCGCTGTCAAGGAAAGGCCGCCATCATTTTCAAAGATCCATCCCACCCTGGAAATGTTTTTCTACAAACTCTACCATTGGGAGAAGGTACAGAAGCCTGAACACACACCAGCTGATTTTGAAACAGTTTCTACCCTACTGTTGTTAGAATACTGAATGGACTCTCAAACCCCTAACATTTACCTGTTACCTGTGTTTTTGTTTTTGCCGCTGTTTACCTATTATTTACTATCTATGCTACTTAACTCTGTGATCTGCCTGTATTGCTCACAAGACAAAGCTTTTCACTGTGTCTCAGTGCACGTGAAAAAAAAATTCAATCCAATTCATTTTGGAAGACTTTAATTTGAGTGACTATGTCCCCATTCCTCCCAACGGAATCAAAAGGATTCAGTACAACATTTGGACAAGAGAAGGTACAAAGGCTGCAGATTTGATCAGGAATCTTTCTAATTGCCATCCACCTCTGTGCTGTACAGGAATTGTCAACCCTGAATTCTGTGAAATAGGACAAGTGAATCCACAATTTTGTGTCTCTGCATCAGCCACTTACATCCAGACACAAACCTTGTCTTTTCCGAAGTGTCCGCTCTCAAAAGTTTCTGCAGCCTTTTGGTTTGTCCTGAAGTTCTGGGTTAGGAGGCGGAGACTTTCTTTAAGTGTTGGGAGGAGCCGAGTCTGCGGCAGACTTTATAAACAGCAGACTGGAGGAAAACGGGAGCTCACACTGGGAACGGAGTGTATATTGTGCATAACACGCTGATCCTGACACGAGGAGTGGTCCCAGGTTGATTAGTGGGACGCGGATGAAGAAAAGCCTGCTCCTACTTTACAATTACCGGGCTCTCCAGAGAAAGGGCAAGAAAAGTAAGAGGCGAAAATGGCCAGTTACACTGTCCGACCAGCTACTCCCCGGGACTGCGCCGACATCCTCCGCCTCATCAGGGTGAGCTTCCCGTGTTGATCAGATCGAGTGCAATCCAGAAGGCGGCCTCTCGGCCCGTCCTGTCTGTGCTCGCTCTCTAAGCAGCAGTCAGCTTCCCTCCATCCTCCCCCCGCCTCTGACCCTACAGTATTTTCTCCAGCTCGGAATGGTCTAAAGCTCTTTTGAAAACGTGGATTGAATTGGCCTCCAGCTCCCTCAGTCATCAAGTCATTAAAATCCTTTACCTCCAGCTACCCCCACTGGGGGAGGGGAGAAGAATCCTTGGCTTTCCCTCATGTGATCTCGGCTCACCTTAACTAGGGAGACCCATTGAGTCTCTGCCATCCAATGAGAGCATAGCTGATCCGATCATCCCTGACTCCGTTTTCCTGATTTTGCTCCATATCCGTTGATTCCCTGGCTGATGGTAAATGTCAGTCTCAACGTTGAGTAAAGTTAATGATCCAGCCTTCTCTGGCAAAGACTTTCACAGATTCACTAACCTTGAGAGAGAGAGGGGAAAAAAAGTCTTCCTCATCAGTCTTAAATAAATTTCACCATTTGAGATCTCGACCTTTGTTCCCTGGCGCTGCCATTGAGTAGGTAGGGAGTGGGGAGAGCCGGAGGGAGGGAGGCACCAATGTCTCTGCAGCTGCTGTGCCAAGTCACCTAAGAATCTTATGTTTCAGTAGGATACCCACTCATTCTTCTCAACTCACTAGAACAATCCCAACCTACTCAATCTCTTCTCATAAGAAAATAACTGGAATCGACCCAGTACCCATTCTCCAAACTGCTTCCAATGCCAGTATATTCTTTCCTTGGATAAGGGACTCACACTGTTTCATGGCGTTGCAACTAGTGTCTTTGGCAAGACTTCCCTATTTTAACACTTGGAGGTAAAGGCTGGCAATCTATTTCCCTTTCCTATTACCTATAGATGCTAATGTTTTGTAATTCATTTTTCAGGACTCTCAAATTTCTCTGTGTTCAGCTTTCTGTGGTCATTCCCCATTTATGTAATATTCAGCTGTCTTCTTCTTCCTGCCAAAGTGCATAATCTTACATTTCCCTACATGATTATTACGCCTATTCAATCTGCTCTGTCCCTCTGTAGATTCTGTATCATCATCACAACTTAACCTTCCGACCTAGTTTTGTCTCATCTGCAAACTTAGCGATATTCACTTAAGTCATCGAATCATTGATATATGTTGGAAATAATTATAGTCCCAGCACTAATCCCTGTGGTACTCCATTAGTGACAGGTTTCCATTCTGACGGAGTGTGGTGCTGGAAAAGCACAGCCGGACAGACAGCATCTGAGGTGCTGGAGAGTCGACGTTTTGGGATAAGCCCTTCACCAGGAATCCAGATTCTTGATGGAGGGCTTATGTTCGAAATGCCGACTGTACTGCTCCTTGAATGCTTCCTGACCGGCTGTGCTCTTCCAGCACCACACTCTTCGACTCTGATCTCCAGCATCTGCAGTCCTCACTTTCTCCTTTCATTCTGACAATGCCTCATTTATCGTAATTCTCAGTCTTCTGTTACTGAGCCAAGTATCTACTCCAACAAACCCAAGCCTTTGTCAAGGTTCTGCATAATGTGGAAGTGCCAGAGTTGGATTGAGGTGGACAAAGTAGGAAGTCACACGACACTGTGATCGTCCAACTGGTTTATTTGAAATCTCAAGCTTTCGTCGGTGACCTGATGAAGGTGCGTTACTCCGAAAGCTTGTAATTTCAAATAATCCTGTTGGAATATAACCTGGTGTCATGTGACTTCTGACAATATTCTGCATGATTGACTAATTAGTAAAGTTAGATTACATGGGATTCAGGGTGATCTTGCAAATTGGATACAAACTTTGGCTTAACAGCAGGAGACAGAATGATGGTAAAGGGTTGTTTTTCATACCAGAGGAAATTAAAAATCACATAACACCAGGTTATAGTCCAACAGGTATATTTGGACATACGAGCTTTCGGAGCACTGCACTTTCGTCAGGTAGTTACCCACCAGCTATCTGAAGAAGGAGCAGCACTCCGAAAGCTTATACTTCCAAATAAACCTGTTGGACTATAACCTGATGTGTGATTTTTAATTTTGTCCACCCCAGTCCAACACCGACGCCTCCACACCTTTTCATATTGAAGCTCTGTGACCAGCAGTGTACCACAGGGATCAGTGCTGGATCCGTTTCTGCTTTTCATTTTTATAAATGATTTGAATGAGAATATAAAAGGCATGGTTAGTAAGTTTGCAAATGACAACAAAATTGGTGGTATAGTGGGCAGTGAAGAAAAGCAGTCTAAGAGACCTTGATCAATTGGGTCAATCAAATGAAGAATGGCAGATGAATTTTAATTTGGATAAATGCAAGGTTTTATTAAAAAGGGCAGGATGTATACAATTAAAAGTAGGACCTGGGGTAGTGTTGTGGAATGGAAAGACCGAGAGATGCATGTAAATTATTCTTTGAAGTCTGCGTCACATATAGACAGGGTGATTAAAAAGGCGTTTGACAGGCTTGCCTTCATTGCTTAATCCTTTCAGTGCAGGAGTTGGAAAGCCATGTTGAGGTTGTATGGACGTTGGTGAGGCCTCTTCTGGAATATTGTGTCCAGTTCTGATCGCCCAGTTATAGGAAGATTATTATCAAGCTGGACAGGGTCAGAAGAGATTTACCAGGATGTTGCTGGGACTGGAGGGTTTGAATTTTTGGGAGAGGTTGGATAGGCTGGGTCTTTTTTTCACTGCAGTGTAGAAAGTTGAGGGGTGGCCTTATAGAAGTTTATAAAATCGTGAGGGATACAGATAAGGCTGGTGTCTTTTCTCTAGGGTGGGGAATTTCAAGACTGGGGACATATTTTTAAGGCGAGAGGAGAAAAATGTTAAAAAGACATGAGGTTCGTGTGCGGAATGAATTTCCAGAGGATGTAGTGAATACTGGTACAGATCAACATTTAAAAGACATTTCAATAAGTACATGAGGATGGATATGAGCTGAAAATGTGTTGCTGGAAAAGTGCTTTTCCAGCAACACATTTTCAGCTCTGATCTCCAGCATCTGCAGTGCTCACTTTCTCCTAGAGGATGGATATGAGCCAAGCACAGGAAGGTAGGACTAGGTTAGTTGGGATTATGGTTGGACCAAAAGATCTGTTTCCGTGCTGTATGACTCTGATTGTATGACTCTATAACATCAGGGACTTGTATCTTAAGTGGCTAATGTGCAGTAACTTAATGAATGCCGTTTGAAAATCCAAATATTTTACATCCATAGGTTGTCTTTTACTTACCCTTCTTGTTACCTCCTTAAAGAACCTAATAAATTTGTCATGTATGATTTCTCCTTCATGAAGACATGCTGACTCTGCTTTATTGTAATTATGTATTGCTAAATGTTGGGTACTGTTACTTTTATTATAATACATCCGAACATTTACCCAATTGCAGTTGTTCAACTAACTGATGTATAGTTGGCTTTTTTTTTGCCTTCCTGTCTTTATGAATAAGGGTGTTACATTGACAATTTTCTAATCCTCTAGGACATTTCTGGAGTCTAAAATCTTGGAAAATGACGACCAGTGCATCTACGATCACTGCAGCTACTTCCTTTGAATACCTGGATACAGGACATTTATCAGCCTTTAGATCCATTAGTTTCTATACTATTTTGCTCAAGCGGGCAACATCGTGGCTCAGTGGTTAGCACTGCTGCCTCACAGTACCAGGGACCTGGGTTTGACTCCAGCCTCAGGCGACTGTCTGTGTAGAGTTTGCACATTCTCCACATGTCTGTGTGGGATTCCTCAGGGTGCTCCGGTTTCATCCCACAGTCCAAAGGTGTGCAGGTTAGGTGAATTTGCAATGAGAAATTGCCCAATGTGTTCATGGATATGTAGGTTAAGTACATTAGTCAGGGGAAATGAAGAGTAATAGGGAAGTGGGTCTGGATAGGATATTCTTCGGAGGGTCTGTGTGGACTTGTTGGGCCAAATGGGATTTTATGATTCTATACTAGCTGTTGTATTTATCCTTCCCCATCCCTACCCAGTGTTCCTTGATTGAGTGTTTTTGAAAATAATGTTAGAGTCAGAGTCACAGAGATGTACAGCACAGAAACAGATCCTTTGGTCCAACCCGTCCATGCCGACCAGATATCCCAACCCAATCTAGTTCCACATGCCAGCACCTGGCCCATATCCCTCCAAACCCTTCCTATTCATATACCCAATCAAATGCCTTTTAAATGTTGCAATTGTATTAGCCTCCACCACTTGCTCTGGCAGCTCATTCCATACCCGTACCACCCTCTACGTGAAAAAGTTGCCCCTTAGGTCTCTTTTATATCTTTCCCCTCTCACACTAAACCTATGCCCTCTAGTTCTGGACTTCCCCCACACCAGGGAAAAGACTTTGTTGATTTATCTTATCCATACCCCTCATACTTATATAAACCTCTATAAGGTCATCCCTCAGCCTCTGATGCTCCAGGGAAAACCGCCCCAGTGTGTTCAACCTCTCCCTATAGGAAGGAGACCAGTGGCCTAACCAATGTCCTGTACAGTTGCAATATGACCTCCTAACTCCAGTACCCAATACGCTGACCAAGAAAGGAAAGCATACCAAATGCCGTCTTCACTATCCTATCTACCTGTGACTCTACTTTCGAGGACCTATGAACATGCACGCCAAGGTCTCTTTGTTCAGCAATACTCCCGAGGACCTTACCATTAAGTGTATGAGTCCTATTAGATTAAATTCCTTATAGTGTGGAAACAGGCCCTTTGGCCCAACCAGTCCACACCGACCCTCTGAAGAGTAACCCACCCAGACCCATTTCCCTCTGACTAATGCACCTAACACTATGGGTAATTTAGCTTGGCCAATTCATCTGACCTGTACATCTTTGGACTGTGGGAGGAAACCGGAGCACCCGGAGGAAACCCACGCAGACACGGGGGGAATGTGCAAACTCCACACAAACGGTCGCCTCAGGTTGGAATCGAACCTGGGACCCTGGTGCTGTGAGGCAGCAGTGCTAACTACTGAGTCACCGTGTCGCCCTAAGATTTGTTTTTCCAAAATGCAGCACCTCTCATTTATCTAAATTAAACTGCATCTGCCACTCCTCAGCCCATTGACCCATCTGATCAAGATCCCGTTGTAATATGAGGTAACCTTCTTTGCTGTCCGCTACACCTCCAATTTTGGTGTCATCTGCAAACTTACTAACTATACCTCTTAAGCTCACATCCAAATCATTTATATAAATGATAAAAAGTAGTTGACCCAGCACCGATCCTTGTGGCACACTGGTCACAGGCCTCCAGTCTGAAAAACAACCCTCCACCACCACCCTCTGTCTTCCACCTTTGAGCCACTTCTGTATGCAAATGAATAGTTCTTCCTGTATTCCATGAGATCTAACCTTGCTAACCAGTCTCCCATGGGGAACCTTGTCGAACGCCTTACTGAAGTCCATAAAGATCACGTCTACCACTCTGCCCTCATCAATCCTCTTTGTTACTTTTTCAAAAAACTCAATCAAGTTTGTAAGACATGATTTCCCACGCACGAAGCCATGTTGACTATCCCGAATCAGTCATTGTCTTTCCAATATATCCAGGGAAGTTATTTGTACGGAACTGAGAAATAAGAAAGAAAGGATCACCTTATTTGGAATGTATTATAGACACCCCTAATAGTCAGAGGGAAAACAGGAAACAAATTTGTCAGGAGATTTCAGTTATCTGTAAAAATAATAGGGCAGTTAAGGATGGGGATTTTAACTTTCCAAACATAGACTGGGACTGCTATAATGTTAAGGGTTTAGATGGAGAGGAAATTGTACAAGAAAATTTTTATCATTCAGTATGTGTAAGTACCTAGTAGAGAAGGTGCAACATGACCTACTCTTGGGAAATAAGGCAGGGCAGGTGACTGAGGTGTCAGTGGGGAAGCACATCGGGGCCAGCGATCATAATTATATTAGTTTTAAAGTAGTGATGTAAAAGGATAGACCAGATCTAAAAGTTGAAGTTCTAAATTGGAGAAAGGCCAATTTTGACAGTATTAGGCAAGAACTTTCAAAAGCTGACTGGGGGCAGGTGTTCGCAGGTAAAGGAATGGCTGGAAAATGGGAAGCCTTCAGAAATGAGATAATAAGAATCCAGAGACAGGGTGAAAGGAAAGGCTGGCAGGTATAGGGAAGGCAGGATAACTAAAGACATTGAGGGTTTGGCTAAGAAATAGAAGGAAGCATATGTCAGGTATAGACAGGATAAATCGAGTGAATCCTTAGAGTATAAAGGCAGTAGGAGTATACTTAAGAGGGAAATCAGGAGGGCAAAAAGGGGACATGTATATAGCTTTGGCAAATAGAGTTAAGGAGAATCCAGAGGGTTTTTACAAATATACTAAGGACAAAAGGGTAACTAGGGAGAGAATAGGGCGCCTTAAAGATCAGCAAGGTGGCCTTTGTGTGGAGCTGCAGAAAATGGGAGAGATACTAAACAAGTATTTTGCATCAGTATTTACTGTGGAAAAGGTCATGGAAGATATAGAATGTAGGGAAATAGATGGTGACATCTTGAAAGAATGTCTATATTACAGAGGAGGAAGTGCTGAATGTCTTGAAACACATAAAAGTGGATAAATCCCCAGGACCTGATCAGGTGTACCCTAGAACTCTGTGGGAAGCTAGGGAAGTGATTGCTGGGCCTCTTGCTGAGATATTTGTATTATCGATAGTCACAGGTGAGGTGCCGAAAGACTGGAGGTTGGCTATCGTGGTGCCACTGTTTAAGAAAGGTGGTAAGGACCTGCCAAGGAACTATAGACTGGTGAGCCTGACGTCAGTGGTGGGCAAGTTGTTGGAGGGAATCCTGTGGGACAGTATGTACATGTATTTGGAAAGGCAAGGACTGACTAGGGATAGTCAACATGGCTTTGTGCATGGGAAATCATGTCTCTCAAACTTGATTGAGTTTTTTGAGGAAGTAACAAAGAGGATTGATGAGGGCAGGGTGGTAGTTATGATCTATATGGACTTCAGTAAGGCGTTTGACAAGGTTCCCCATGGGCGACTAGTTAGCAAGATTAGATCTCATGGAATACAGGGAGAACTAGCCATTTGGATATAGAACTGGCTCAAAGATAGAAGACAGAGGGTGGTGATGAACGGTTGTTTTTTCAGACTGGAGGCCTGTGACCAGTGGAGTGGCACAAGGATCGGTGCTGGGTCCACTACCATGCGTCATTTATATAAATGATTTGGATGTGAACATAGGATGTATAGTTAGTAAGTTTGCAGATGACACCAAAATTGGAGGTGTAGTGGACAGCGAAGGAGGTTACCTCAGATTACAACAGGATCTTGACCAGATGGGCCAATGGGCTGAGAGGTGACTGATGAAGTTTAATTGAGAAAAATGCAAGGTGCTGCATTTTGGGAAAGCAAATCTTAGCAGGACTTATACACTTGGGAGTGTTGCTGAACAAAGAGACCTTGGAGTGCAGGTTAATAGCTCCTTGAAATTAGAGTCGTGGGTAGATATGATAGTGAAGAAGACGTTTGGTATGCTTTCCTTTATTGGTCAGAGTATTGAGTACAGGAGTTGGGAGGTCATGTTGCAGCTATACAGGACATTGATTAGGCCAATTCTGGAATATTGCGTGCAATTCTGGTCTCCTTCCTATCGGAAAGATGTTGTGAAACTTGAAAGTGTTCAGAAAAGATTTACAAACATGTTGCCAGAGTTGGAGGATTTGAGCTATAGGAAGAGGATGAACAGACTAGGGCTGTTTTCCCTGGAGCAACGGAGGCTGAGGGGTGACCTTATAGAGGTTTATATAAGTATGAGGGGTATGGATAGGATAAATAGATAAAGTCTTTTCCCTGGGGTCGGGGAGTCCAGAACTAGCGGGCATAGGTTTAGGTTGAGAGGGGAAAGATATAAAAGAGACCTAAGGGGCAACTTTTTCATGCAGAGGGTGGTACGTGTATGGAATGAGCTGCCAGAGGAAGTGGTGGAGGCTAGTACAATTGCAACATTTAAAAGGCATCTGGATGGGTGTATGAATAGGAAAGGTTTGGAGGGATATGGGCCGGGTACTGGCAGGCGGGACTAGATTGGGTTGGGATATCTGGTTGGCATGGACAGGTTGGACCAAAGGGTCTGTTTCCATGCTGTATATCTCTCTGGATATCCCTCAGGATTCCCACCACCGACGTCAGGCTCACCAGTCGATAGTTCCCTGGCTTGTCCTTACCACCTTTCTTAAACAGTGGCACTACATTAGCCAACTTACAGTCTTCCGGCACCTCACCTGTGACTATTGATGATATAAATATCTCCGCAAGGGGCCCAGCAATCACTTCCCTTGCTTCTCATGGAGTTCTCGGGTACACCTGATCAGGTCCTGCGGACTTATCCACTTGTACCTGTTTCAAGATATCCAGCACTTCCTCCTCTGTAATATGGGCACTTTTCAAGATTTCACCATCTATTTCCCTACATCCCTACATACTTCCATGTCCTTTTCCACAGTAAACACTGATACAAAATATTTGTTTTGTATCTTCCCTATCTCCTGCGGCTCCACACAAAGGCTGCCTTGATGACCTTTAAGGCACCCTATTCTTCCCTTGTTATCCTTTTGTCCTTAATGTATTTGTAAAAACCCTTTGGATTCTCCTTAATTCTATTTGCCAAAGCTATCTCATGTCCCCCTTTTGCCCTAATGGTTTCCCTCTTAAGTATACTCCTACTGCCTTTATAGACTCCTCAGGATTCATTCGATCTCTCCTGCCTGTACCTGACATATGCTTCCTTCTTTTTCTTTACCAAACCCTCAATTTCTTTAGTCATCCAGCATGAACTACAACAACCAGCCTTTCCTTTCACCCTAATAGGAATATACTGTCTCTGGACTCTCGTTATCTCATTTCTGAAGGCTTCCCATTTTCCAGCTGTCCCTTTACCTGCGAACATCTGCCACCAATCAGTTTTTGAAAGTTCTTGCCTAATACCATCAAAATTAGCCTTTCTCCAATTTAGCACTTCAGCGTTTAGATCTGATCTATCCTTTTCCATCACTGTTTTAAAACTAGTAGAATTATGGTCGCTGGCCCCAAAGTGCTCCCCCACTGACAACCTCAGTCACCTGCCCTGCCTCATTTCCTAAGTGTAGCTCAACTTTTGCACCTTCCCTAGTAGGTACATTCACATACTGAATCAGAAAATTTTCTTGTACATTCAAAACAAATTCTTCTTCGTCTAAACCCTTAACAGTCCCAGTCTGTTTGGAAAGTTAAAATCACCATCCTTAACCGCCCTATTGTTTTTATAGATGACTGAAATCTCCTGACAAATTTGTTTCTCGTTTACCCTCTGACTATTAAGGGGGTCTAAAATACATTGCCAATAAGGTGATCATCCCTTTCTTATTTCTCAGTTCCACCCAAACAACTTCTCTGGATGTATTTCCGGGAATATTTTCCCTCAGTACAGCTGTAATGCTATCCCTTATCAAAAACACCACTCCCCCTCCTCTCTTGCCTCCCTTTCTATCATTCCTGTAGCATTTGTATCCTGGAATGTTAAGCTCCCAGTCCTGCCCATCCCTGAGCCATGTTTCTGTAATTGCTGTGATATCCCAGTCCCATGTTCCTAACCATGCCCTGAGTTCATCTGTCTTCCCTGTCAGGCGTCTTGCATCAAAACAAAAGCAGTTTAATTTATTAGTCCTACCTTGTTCTCTGCTTTAGCCCTGACTGTTTGACTCGCTTCTTTTCCCAAATGTAGCATTCTCAGACCTTACTGGTTTAAATCCTTCCAAGCAGCTCTAGCAAATCTCGCTGCTAGTATATTCGTTCCCTTCCAATTTAGGTGCAATCCGTCCTTCTTGTACAGGTCACTTCTACCCCAGAAGAGATTTCAATGATCCAAAAATGTGAACCCTTCTCCCATACACCAGCTTCTCAGCCATGAATTCATCTGCTCTCTCCTCCTATTCCTACCCTCACTAGGATATTCAGAGTAGTAATATCTGGAGTAGTAATCCAGATATTACTACTCTCAAGGACCTCCTTTTTAATTTCCTGCCTAACTCTCTGTAATCTCCCTTCAGAATCTCAACCTTTTCCCTTCCTATGTTGTTTGCTCCAATGTGTATAATGACCTCCTGCTGGCCCCTCTCCCCTTTGAGAACATTCTACAGTTTCTCTGAGACATCCTTGATCCTGGCACCAGAGGGACAACACACCATTCTGATATTTTGCCGCTGGCCACAGAAACGTCTGTCTGTACCTCGGACTAGAGAGTCCCCTAACACAATCAATCTCTTGGAAGCCGACGTACCCCTCATTGCATTAGAGCCAGTCTCGATACCAGAAACTTGGCTGTTTGTGCAACATTCCCCTGAGAATCCATCACCCCGTACATTCTCCAATACTTGTTTGAAATGGGGATAGCCACAGAAGACTCCTGCACTACCTGCCTACCTCTTTTACCTTACCTGGAGTTAACCCATCTATGTTACTGTATTTGAGACTTTCTCCCCTTCCATCCATCACACCCCCTTGCTCTTGTAAATTCTTCATTGCCTCTGTCGCTCCAACCGATCCATTCAACCTGATAGGATTCCCAACCAACAGCATTTATTGCAGATATAATCCTAATCTCTCCCTAAACTCCCACATCCAACAAGAAGAACATATCACTCTACTAAGGACCATTTTTGCTTCTTCCAATCTGCAGACCCAGAAAACAGCACTGTCTTATTCCTCTACAAAACACTGCTCCAGGTTAACTTCGTACTTATGGCTTAGATTTTTAAGTTTAATCAAGAGACATATCTCAATAAAGCACAGAATCAAGAAAGAACCCATCCTACTCACTATTTCAGTCTTACAGCAAGGCTATGGGGGCAGGGGGCACGATGGCTCAGTGGTTAATACTGCTGCCTCACAGTGCTAGGGACCAAGGTTCGATTCCAACCTCGGGCAACTGTCTGTGTGGTGTTTACACATTCTCCCAGTGTCTGCGTGGGTTTCCTTTGGGGTGTTCTGGTTTCTTCCCACAGCCCAAGATGTGCAGGTTAGGTGATTTGGCCATGCTAAATTGCCCATAGTTTTTAGGGATGTGTAGGTTAGCTGCATTAGTCAGGGGTAAATGTGGGATGGTGAGGTGGAGTTGGGTGGGGGAGTGGATCTCGGGTTGCTCTTCGGAGAGTTGGTGTGGACTTGTTAGGCTGAAGGGTCTGTTTCCACATTGTAATTCTAGTTCTATACTTAAAACTATTCACTTATCTATTTCTGTGCTTTGACCTCTCCCAAACAGGTTCCTCCAAGATCAGTTGCGAATTTCACTGTTTGTTAATTTTCCTAGACTCACTCCGATATCCAGCGATACATGAATTCAACTGCAAAGGCACTAACTGTGCAGGTTCACTGCTTTGTCAGTTAGCAGTGTGGGTTTCTTTTTCTCTCTCTCTTTCTTTCTCTCTCTCTCTCTCTCTCTCTCTCTCTCTCTCTCTCTCTCCTGCACTGACCTGACCATGTGCTGCCTTTGTCTGTTCCTCTCCTTTTAAAAGTGCTGTTGTTTTGACTTTTTTTTCTCCAAAGTTCCAAATCAATGCAACAGCATATAAAACAGTAATTGCTGTTTCTGGAATTCAAGGGAATCACCTCCAACACCTAAAATACCTCAAAAAAGGAGCAGCCTGTTATAGCCAGAAATTTTTCCTGTCCTCCATGTTGGATTATCCAGAATCCTGCCTCCTGTGAAAACTGCTGTTTCCTGGTTCTCCACTATTATTTCTCCAGCCTTATTTTCAATGGCCCAATATTCACTTAGCTTATTTTTCTTGTTCAAATGTTTAAGAAAGCTGTGCTATCTATTTTGTATTACTTGCCATTTTGTCCTCAGGTTATTTTCTGCTCTTCTTGGGTCATCATTTGTTGGTGTTTAAAACTTTCTCAATTCTCTGGTTTATCACTATATTTTTCCCACATGGTATGATTTCTTTCAATTTGATACTTTCCTTATTTGATTTGGTTTATCATGGTCAGTTTATCCACTACCTAGAATTCTTTTTCCCTCACTCAAATACATGTGTAGCGTGTGTCATGAGCTAGTTTCTTAAATGTCTGCTGTTGTTCCTCAATCATATTTTCCGTTAAACTCCTTTCCCAGTTCATTTCAACTAGATCTACCTTCAGCTTTATGTAATTATCTTTTATTTAAGTTGAGGTCAGTTGTTTGACACATTTCTCACTCTCAAACTGAATGCTACATTTTACTGTATTATGATCACTGTTCCCTAGAGGATCTTTCAATCTTAGATCATTTAGTCAAACCTACTTCATTTATACCTCCGCAGATTGAAAACAAATGCCTGAGTTTTGGTTGGAGCCACAACGTGTTGATCTTCGGAGGAAAAAAAACTCCTGAATAACCTCTATGAATTCTTTCTCATGGCAATTTTATTTTAAATATGAAGATTAAAGTCACCCATGATTAATGTACTGCCCTTTTGACATGCCCTCATTATTTTCCTGCTGTTAGGAGGACCATATACCAATATCATCTTCCCCCTTGTTATTTCTTACCTCCACACATACGTCTACATCATACAATCCTAGATAATTTCTTGTATATCGTACTTATTCCATCCCATACTAATAAGGCTACCAAGCAACCTTTTCCTTCCTGCCTTTCCTTTTGAAAAGTTACAAACACCTGAATGTTTGATGCCCAGCTTTGAGCTGCTGATAATCATGTCTCCTTAATGGCTATAATATTACTCCCATCGATCTCTATTTGTGCCATTAATTCATTTTTTTTCTGAGTATTATATGCATTTAAGTTGAGAGTCATTAATTTTGTCTTTTACCATCTTGTTTTCCCCCCTTTTACTATATATGTTATGATGTTTTAATGCTTGTTCACTCAGTTCCTTCCTTTCCCACCCTGGGTGTCATTATCAAAACTGTTTTCAGCATGCTGCTATAACTCTTTACTCTGTAAGTATAGTTCTGGTGAGAATTCCTCTTTCCTAATACTGGTGCCAGTACTGGTGATTAAAACATATTTCTACCCCACCAAACTTATTGACTTAATTTACTCTGTTAAAAATCACACAACACCAGGTTATAGTCCAACAAGTTTAATTGGAAGCACACTAGCTTTCGGAGCGCTGCTCCTTCATCAGGTAGTTGTGGAGGACACGATATAAGACACAGAATTTATAGCAAAAGTTTACAGTGTGATGTAACTGAAATTATACATTGAAAAATACCTTGATTGTTTCTGGCGTCTTTCATCTGTTCGAATACCATGATAGTTTCACTTCTTTCATGTGTAAATCACAAAATGTTTATTTAAAAGTTGCATTCTCAGGTTAACTGCCACAATTGGTGTTAGCTCGACAATATGTTGAAGGTGTTAGTCCCCTGTGTTCTCTGTCTGTGCCATAATGTTTAGACTGATTCTAATCTAAAAAGTGAGATAACAGAGTCTTACATAAATTCATGCAGTTTTTGAGCAAAGTACAATGTAACTCTAAGTACAAATTCACCCCACAAACATATATGTATGTGTGCATGTGGGTCTTTGTGTGTGTGTCTGTCTGTCTGGGTTAGGGGGTTGTGAGTGAGAGAGAGAGAGAGTGTATATGTGTGTGTATGTGAGTGTAGAGTGTCTTAAATCTGTGAAAGGGTGCATGTGTGAGTGTGGGAGTGTGTGTGTGTGTCTGGGGTGGGGGTTGTGAGTGTCTGTGAGAGAGAGTGTATATG
>NC_057721.1:1712461-1716658 GCF_004010195.1 Chiloscyllium plagiosum | reverse complement strand
TGTAGTGTGACATGAACCCAAGGTCCCGGTTGAGGCCCTCCCTACAGGTACGGAACTTAGCTATCAGCCTCTGTTCAACCACTTTTTGCTGCTGCCTGTCCCAAAGTCCGCCTTGGAGGATGGTCACCCAACCATTGGGTGATCATTAGATTACTTACAGATTACTTACAGTGTGGAAACAGGCCCTTCGGCCCAACAAGTCCACACCGACCCGCCGAAGCGTAACCCACCCATACCCCTACATTTACCCCTTTACCTAACACTACGGGCAATTTAGCATCTCTCTCTCACAGACACTCACAACCCCCCAACCCAGACACACACACACTTCTACAGACACACACACTCACACATACACCCCCTCACAGATTTAAGACACTCTACACTCACATACACACACATATACACTTTCTCTCACACTCACAACCCCCTAACCCAGACAGACACACACATACACAGACCCACATGCACGCATATACATATACGTTTGTGGGGTGAATTTGTACTTGTAGAGTTACATTTTACTTTGCTCAAAAACTGCATGAATTTATGTAAGACTTCGTTATCTCACTTTTTAGATTAGAATCAGTCTAAACATTATGGCACAGACAGAGAACACAGGGGGCTAACACCTTCAACATATTGTCTAGCTAACACCAATTGTTGCAGTTAACCTGAGAATGCAACTTTAAAATAAAAGTCATGATTTGGAGATGCCGGTGTTGGACTGGAGTGTACAAAGTTAAAAATCACACAACACCAGGTTATAGTCCAACAGGTTTAATTGGAAGCACACTAGCTTAAAATAAAAGTTTTGTGATTTACACATGAAAGAAGTGAAACTATCATGGTATTCAAACAGACAAAAGATTCCACAAACAATCAAGGTATTTCTCAATGTATAATTTCAGTTCCATCACACTCAAACTTTTGCTATAAATTCTGTGTCTTACACTTGTGTTCTCCACAACCACCTGATGAAGGAGCAGTGCTCCGAAAGCTAGTGTGCCCAATCAAACCTGTTTGACTATAACCTGGTGTTGTATGATTTTTAACTTTGTACACCCCAGTCCAACACCGGCATCTCCAAATCATAATTTACTCTGTGCCAGGTTTCCTGCAGCTGTTTCATTACCTTGGATGTTTTTTTCTTAATTTAGCTTCTAAATCGTCAGAAGCATCTGGGCGAACACCAATGTGATCAACAGCAACTGGATCCCTCCACTCCTGCAAGTTTCCATCCAGCTCTGAGGAGATTGCTAAACACTGACACCAGGCAGGCAACTTACTACAGAGCTCATGCTCACAGCTCCACAGAATAGTATCCATCCCCTAATTATAATGGCCACTACTATGTTTCTATTTCCTCCCACCTTTCGAATGGGTCCCTGCGTCAGTTTACTCAGCCTCCCAGTATTCCCCGCAGCTTGCAAGACCTAGTAACAATGAGATAATTGCTGGGACAGAGGCTCATCAGGAGCTGCTTCTCCAGTTCCTGTACCTGCCTCACCTATAATCACATCCTGGTAAATTAGCTAATCTAAAGGTGTGACTACCTCCTGGACAAGAGTATTCACGCAAGATTCTTCCCCCCCCGCCCCTGCCGTGGCACAATGTCTACAGCTCAGACTCCAAACTCCGAACCAAAGTTACACAAACTTACTGTGGCTGCAGTTGACTGTGAATACCTTTGGTGTGCAGCCACCCCCATATGCCGCAACTCCAGAACACCACCCTGACCTGCTGTCTCTATAAATTTATTTAAGCACTAAATCACACCAGTGTTCTTGATATTGAGTCACCCTTGGAGTACTTTTTAAAACTATTTTTAATTCACTAATCAATCCTGTACCGAAAAGCTATTTTTAATAAAAAGGACAAAACTACAGACCTTAGCACAAACCAAATATGTTACTTTTGCTTTAAAGGACAGAAATACTCACCAATATTACACACTTGAAACTCTGATACGTTCAGATTCAGCACACCGTACTAATTTGGATACCTATATACTATTAAATCATAGCCAGCTTGATTCAGTTCTTTCACTTCCCCTCAGTCCTGTTCACATTTCTTTAATGCAGGCTAGAAGTGATCTGGTTTGTATCAATGGCACCATCCTCTATCTGTGTGCATTTCTATTGAATGGGTGGGGCTATGAAGGCACAACACATCACAGACAGTGTGTCCATACAGAGGTACTCCCAATGTTAGAAGCTGACAGACAGCAACAGAGGCAGAGGGAAGCTAGAATAGACAGACAGCATCAGACAGAGAGGGGAGACATAGACAGATAGACAGGCAGCATCAGAGATGGACAAGAGAGAGAGGCATTACTCTGAAAACAGGATCTGTTGGAGAAAGGTCTGCTAGCTATATGATATGGAATTGGTGAAGAGACAGCGACAGATTGGCAGGAACCTGGTGGGGTGTGAGGGAAGGAGATGAAGAGATACTTTTCCCCAATTCATTAACAGGCAAATCAAGAGAAATGAGGAGCAAATCCAGTGAAAGGAAGGAGAGAGGGTTCAGACAGCCTACTCAGGCTGCAGCAGAAAGAAGGAGACTAAAGTAAAGTCAAAGCATCAGAATTTCTGGTCAATGTTGAAGATATTTTATCCAATAGTCCCTACGTTTTAAATTGTAAATATCCTGTATGCTGTTTTGTGTTTAAAGGAATTTGATTTCCAAAATATTTGTACTCTGTTCTCTCTTTGCACTTATTGTGTAAAGACAAAAGAGGTCTTCACCTTTTATTGTCTTTCATGACCTAAAGACCTCTCAAAGTGCCTTACAGGAGTTCTGTTAACAAACAAAGTTCTGAAGAAGAGTCCTATTGTTCTCAAAATTGTAGCAGTTTCTGACTGCACGGATGTTGCCAGATCTGCTGAGTTTCCTCTGCACTTTATTTCTGGCCTCCGCTGTCTGCAGTAATTTTCTTTCACTTCTGTGCTAAATCTGTACACCAGCAGATGAAATGTGTCGAACAGCATTGCTCATTAAGATGAACACTTAGCACATCCCTACCTTGTTCTGAAATAACATATCCTCCAAATCACTTATGCACGTCACAAACAACAGTGGTCCCAGCACAGATCCCTGTGGGACACCACTGGTCACAGGTCTCCATTTTGAGAAACTCCCTTCCATTACTACTCTGTCTCTTGTTGCCCAGCCAGTTCTCTATCCATGTAGCTAGAATACCCTGGACCCCATGCGAATTCATTGTCTTCATCAGCCTACAATGAGGAACTTTATCAAACACCTTACTGAAGTCAATGTATATGACTCTACATCCTTTCCCTCATCAACCAAGTTTCTCACCTCTTCAAAGAATTCTATTAGGTTTGTAAGACATGACCTTCCCTTCACACAACCTTGCTGCCTATCACTGATAAGCACATTTTCTTCCAAATAGGTGTATATCCTATTCCTTAGTACCTTCTTCAGCAGCTTCGTTTCACTGTCAGGCTCACAGATCTATAGTTACCTGGATTATCGCTGCTACCCTTCTTAAACAAGGGGACAACATTAGCAATTCTCCAGTCCTCTCCCGTGTTCAAGGATGCTGCAAAGATGCCTGTTAAAGCCCCAACTATTTCCTCTCTCGCTTCCTTCAGTAACCTGGGATAGATCCCACCCGAACCTGGGGACTTGTCCACCTTAATGCCTTTTAGAATATACAACACCTCCTTGCTCCTTATGCCAACTTGACCTGGAGTAATCAAAGATCTATCCCTCACCCCAACATCCGCCATGTCCCTCTCCTCGGTGGATACCGATGCAAAGTATTCATTAAGAATCTCACATATTTCTCTGACTCTACGTATATCTTTCCTCCTTTGTCCTTGAATGGGCTAATCTTTTCCCTATTTACCTTCTTGCTCCTTATCTATGAATAAAAGGCTTTGGGGGTTTCCTTAACCCTGCTCGCTAAGGCTATCTCAAGGCCCATTTTTGCCTTCTTAATTTCTCATTTCAGATTGGTCCTCCATTCCTGATATTCTTCCAAGGCTTCGTCTGTCTTCAGTCACCTAGAACTTATGTACGCATCCTTTTTCGTCTTAGCTAGTCTTACAATTTCACCTGTCATCTATGGTTCTCTAATCTTGCCTTTTCTATCCCTCATTTTCACAGGAACATATCTCTCCTGAACTCTGATCAACCTCTCTTTAAAAGTCTCCCACATATCGAATG
>NC_057721.1:1699149-1711961 GCF_004010195.1 Chiloscyllium plagiosum | reverse complement strand
CCCAAAACTCTGAACGCCTCCCTCCTACACCATCTCTCATGCCACACATTCATCCTGCCTATTCTTTCATCTCTACCCTGACTAGCATGGGGCACTGGTAACAATCCTGAGATTACTACCTCTGAATCTGACTTTTTAGGTTGGCTTTGAACTCCCTAAATTCTGGTTGGAGGACCTCATCCCATTTTGCACCTCTATCATTGGTGTCTATATGTATCACGACAACTGCCTGTTCACCCTCCCCCTTCAGAATGTTCGGCAATTGATCTGAGACATCTCTGACTGTGCACCTGGGAGGCATAATACCATTTTCAGTCTCATTTTCGACCATGGAACTGCCTATCTACTCCCCTTACAATTGAATCCCCTATGACTATAGCCCTTCCACTCTTTTTCCTGCCCTTCTGTACAGCATGGTTCCATGAACCTGGCTACTGCTGCCTTCCCCTGGTGAGCAATCTCCCCCAACAGTATTCAAAACGGTAGACCTGTTTTGGAGTGAGATGACTGCAGGGGACACATGCATTGCCTTCCTGCTCTTTCTCTGCCTTTTGGTCACCCATTCCCTTTCTCCCTCGGCAATCCTAATGTGTGGTGTGACCAATTCACTAAACATTGCTATCTACGACCCCCTCAGCATCATGTATGTTCCAAAGTGAGTCCATTCCGCAGCTCCAGTGCTGTCATGAGGTCTAACAAGAGCTGTGTACACTTCCTACACATGAAGGAGCCAGGGACATCAGCTTTGTCCCACATTGAGCAAGAGGAACATAACATGGGTCTGAGATCTTCTGCCATTTTTAAACTTAAGCTTTATCTAAGTTGAGACTAAAGTTACGATAAAGGAAGGAAAAGTTTTTTTTAATCAACTTACCTTAACAAAATCTTTACCTTATTCACACGCCATAGAGTCCTTTTTTTTGGTTAGAGGAAGAGGGCGGATGGGAGACACTACATGGATAGTGTCTCAGGTTCAGCTGCTGCCCGAATATATCAGCTTTTTGAAAAATTGTTTACCTTCCCGGCAGTTCCCTGGTTCTTGTTCTCTCCACCTTCGCTGCAATTAAAATGGAGGCCGCAGACTCCCAAAGGAAGCTTTTTAAACAGTTTGTTTACCATCCCAGCAACCCTGGTCAGCCTTCGCTGCAATTAAACAGGGACAGACATTGCTGGTGGTGCAACCCCGATGTGCACGTGTCCCAGAATTGCACAATATGCATTGCAACAGAATAGGTGATGCTATAATGTTGTATGCAGGAACCTCGATTATCTGAACGAGATGGGCGGGCACTTTTTCAATCGGATAATTGATTATTCGGTTAATTGATTCAATGCTTCTCCTCTGGGGCTCGGAGTTTTCTGAAATTTCTTTTTCCTCGCTCTGCCTGCCTTGCCCCCTCTCTCTGTGTCAGGGTTTGTTTCTGAGCAGACACCCAATTGTGTGTAAGGGACCTGCAGCATTGCTGAAGCCTCCCACCATCTCCAACCTCCCCCACCCCAGTTCAATGGGATTGACACAGCAAGCACTTCCGTTCAGGAGCCGAGGCAGCAGCATATTGTGCGTGAGCCCCCGTTTTCCCCCCCACCCACCCATCTGTCCCATCCCCAACCCCGTCCAACACTGCCCCCTGGCCATTCCACTGCTCCCCCCCCACCCCACCCCGTGCGGCCCCACCTCTGTCAGCCTCCATGAGCTCCCCCACCCTGTCTCCAGGGCAGCCGGGCTGGACACCAACAGTAAGACTGCTGTTGCCTTTGGGGGGTGAGTGTCAAAATAGCGAGCGCAACCACACACACACGCACGCAGCCACACACGCAACTTTTTACTGCAACTTTTTGACAAGTCCCACCTGTGCCCTGTACAGGACAATATTGGAGAGATTATGTGGAGAAGTGGGGTTAGGATAGACCCCTGTGGAGAACTCCAGGGAAAGTGTGGGGAGAGGGCGGGAGGTCAGTCCTTTGGAGACGGTGCCTGGGCTCTCATTTGTGTTCAGGACTGTTCTTGGCCGCATTTTAATGAGCCGAGATAGTTTTTAATCATTGTACACAAAAGACTCCATCAATGTTGAAACAGCTCTTTGATGTAATGTTTCTATCGGGACCTTGAGATCATCTTCGGATAATCGAGATTCCTCTTTAACTGGTGTTTGATCCACACAAGCTTCCAGACTACTTATCACCATATTCCTCTCCTTATTCCTCATCTGACTTTCTCTTAAATCCAACTATGCCATGCAGATGTAACTGTCTCATTCTTTGTGAAGTGTTTTACTTGGCCTGCGTAATTTGATCCTCTTCCTTTCCTGTGTCCCAAGTCCTGGGGTGGTACTCCAAACTTGCAAGCCCTGTTTGCGGAGCCACTGGATAAATGAAAGATCCTACAATTTAGAAGAATATTGTTACTAGGATGTTACATTGAAAGGGAGTATCTGGAGGCAAAATAAGTGAGTTGTCATTTCAGGGCAGCAACTTTTTTAAATGAGGAAGAGTTTTATATCTGAGACTGTCATATTGAAGGTAAATAGTGTGAGGCCTTAAATGTTCTGTTCAGTGTCCATGACCAAAGCCTCTTGGAAACAGTGTACAAATGACGATCTTGTTAGTGAGAAAGAGTTTGAACATCTCTATATGCGGTGGCTCCCTGGTATCATTCTTTTCTGTCAGGAGGCCCTGGGTCTAACTCCCTCCCCAGCGTGTGGTAAACTTGCAGAAGGGCCGTCTTTCAAAAGAGACATTAAACTGAAGTCTTGTCTGCCTCTCGGATGCTAGTAAAGGATCCCAATTCAAAGTGCAGGGAGGTTCTTCCTGATATCCTGGCCCAATAATATTTTTTGATCAACACCTAAGAACAGAGGGATCATTAACACGTTGCTGTTTGTTGGACCTTGCTGTGCACCAAGTGTCTATTGTTTCTTCTACTACAAGGATATCTACTGTTGAAGTACATCATCAACTGTACAATGTTTTGTGATTGTGAAAGATTCAATACAAATTCAAGTTTCTTTCCTGAGCCTTGAGAATAGGTAAATGGTGAAAACTGCTTAGAGTAACTTGGTGAGCAGGATTTCTTTAAATAGTAGTTAGGAGAAAGAAAGGACTTCAGATGCTGGAGAGTCAGAGTTGATAAAGCATGGCACTGGAAAAAGCACAGCTGGTCAGGCAGCATCTGAGGATCATGTGTTCTGATGAAAAGTTATGCCCGAAACATTGACTCTCTTGATACTGTCTGACCTGCTGTGCTTTTTTTTCAGTGACATGTTTTATCAACTTTCAGTAGTAGTTAGCCTTGAGCACAGTTTGAAACAAAATCATCATTGCAAAACAGAGATGCAGGCTATAGATACTAACTAATAGACAAGGTCAGGATTGATGTCAGAAAGCACACTATAGTTCCCTTTTTTTTGGAACCATGTTACAAGCAGGACAGTAATAAATCTTTGATTTTATTAAAGGGGTCTTAGTTACCAGTGTGAGGAAGAAATTAAAGGATTTTTTCATAGACTTAATAGGCTTCTGGTGAAACTGAACTTGCTACCTGTGTGCAGCAAGTCAAAGTATTTTGGTATTTGCTAGATAAACTACAATGATTACCAAAGTTGGGTGTAGTTTGTGTACATCTGACTTGCTGCACACAGGGGGCTAGTATTTTGATGTCTGGGCCTTAAGCCTTGAATTCTGTTCCAGAACATCTTTAGCTCTCAGTTCCTTTCTATATGATGCTCCTTCCGATCTAACCTTTTTAAGCTTTGATACTCTTTTAATGATCTTATGTGGCCTGTTAACGGGAGTTAACAGTCCTGTTACGATATTTTATTACAGTTGAACGTGTACAAATGCAAGTTTTTATTTTTGACCATTATTTTAAGGGATGTGTTGCTGCCTAATATTTGTTTCCATCCCCAATCATAAGACCATAGGACCACAATCCCCCTGAACTGAGTGGCTTGCTGGTCTTTTCAGGACCATTGGAAGTCAATCACATTGTAGTGAAGTCCAGAATCATATGTAGGCCTGACCCGATGAGGATGGACAATACTCTTTAATGAAAGGGAAATGAAGTCTGAGGGTGCATGTAAGTTGTAAACCATTTTACTTAACTTAGAAGTTAAAATGCCTCCAAATGTGGTCTTCAAGAACAATGAGCATAGGGTTATTTCAAAGGAGTCATGATTATTAACATGCATTGAGGTTTTTTTGAAGAATGTGGTTAAATAGAAGAAGTCAATGCAGTTGATCTGAATACAGTTTCAGAAGGTAGATGGTGGTGAAGAAGGCATTTGCCTTCATTGGTCTGAGCACTAAGTATAGGAATTGGGACAATATGTTGTGGTTATACAGGACATTGGTGAGGCCACCTTTGGAGTACTGTGTATAATTATGGTCACCCTGCTACACTGTAGAATATTATTAAATTGGAAAGGGTGCAGAAAGATTTAGAAGGATGTTACCAGGACCGGAAGGTTTGAGTTATCAGAAGAAATTGGGACTTTTTTCCCTGGATCGTCGAAGGTTGAGGGCAACCTAATAGAGGTTTGTAAAATCATGAGGGCCAAAGATAAGGTAAATAGCAAAGGTGTTTTTCCTAGGGCAGGGGAATTCAAAATTAGAGGGCATAGGTTTAAGTTGAGAGGGGAAATATTTAAAAGAGACCTGAGGAGCAACATTTTCACGTGGAAGGTAGTTCATATGTGGAATGAACTGCCAGAGGAAATGGTAGATGTAGATACAGTTACAACATTTATAATATGTTGTGGTTATACAGGACATTGGTGAGGCCACTTTTGGAGTACTGTGTATAATTATGGTCACCCTGCTACACTGTAGAATATTATTAAATTGGAAAGGGTGCAGAAAGATTTAGGAGGATTTTACCAGGACCGGAGGGTTTGAGTTATCAGGAGAAATTGGGACTTTTTTCCCTGGATCTTCGAAGGTTGAGGACAGGTACGTGAATAAGAAAGGCTTTGAGGGATATGGGCCAAATGCAGGCAAATGCGACTAGTTTAGTTTGGCAACATGATCGGCATGGACTAGTTGGACCTAAGGGTCTGTTAATCTGCTGTATGACTCGATGAATCTAAAGAAAAGGGGCATTAGCAAACCAAATTGGTCTTTACCAAAATTGATGTTTACTGAAACTACTTTCAATGCATGGTTTTATTAATTGATTTTAAATTTTATCAGCTGCTGTGATGGGATTTGAAACCCACTGCCAGAGCATTAGCTAGCATTAATTATGATTACTAGTCCATTGGAGTTACATCATGCCACAATCTTCTCCCATGTTGTAAGACACAGATTTCCAATTTTGAGATGGGGCAGTAGTGGCAGTGGGGATGCCAATCTTGGGTGCTAAATGAAGATATTAGGTAGCTACAAGGATGTGAAAGTAGGGAATCCCTCGAACATATTACAGGTTTGGTGATGACTATAGATTTGTATTCATATTTTGTGCGAAGATTTGTAGCTCGGGTGCTCGTTGTTGTGGTTCTATTCGGTGAGCTGGGAATTTGTGTTGCAGACGTTTCATCCCCTGACTTGGTGACATCCTCCGTGCTTGGGAGCCTCCTGTGAAGCGCTTCTGTGATGTTTCCTCCGGCATTTATAGTGATTTGTACCTGCCGCTTCCGGTTGTCAGTTCTAGCTGTCCGCTGGGTCCAGGTCGAATGTGCTTATTGATTGAATCTGTGGATGAGTGCCATGCCTCTAGGAATTCCCTGGCTGTTCTCTGTTTGGCTTGTCCTATATTTGGGACAACACTACTATTATAGGACAAGACAGGAGGCTCCCAAGCACTGAGGATGTCACCTAGACAGGGGACGAAACGTCTGCAACACAAATTCCCAGCTCGGCGAACAGAACCACAACATAGATTTGTATTGTTGGTTATCTTGAAACCAAATTCGAAAAAACAAAATATCTGCAAGCTAAGTGGAATAGAAGGAGAAATAAGAGGTTAACATACTTCTCTTGGTACTATTTAAATGTGATAATTGTTAAAATCTGAGAACAGAGAGTTATGGAGCTGTTGTCAGTTTTTCCCCATCTCAATGTGTTAAGCTAGCTACCACAAGTCATTCCTCAAGCATGTAAATTGGAATATGAACCCAGTGCTGTACTTTTATAAGAGAATAATTGAGGAGTTTTAGATCAAATATTCATGTTTGTGGTTCTTTTCTAGGAACTTGCTCGGTATGAAGAAATGGAAAATGATGTGATGTTGACTGAGAAAGGTAAATCAAATATACTTGCAACAATTTCCTCATAGAATCATTCAAGGTGTGGTGAACATGCTGGTAATTTGTTTTGTAGATCTGCTTGAAGATGGTTTTGGGGAGCATCCATTTTATCACTGCTTTCTTGCAGAAGTGCCAGCAGAAGATGCAACTCCTGAAGGTAGGCTTTGTTTTGTTTAGCTATTGACATGACTTGGCAGTTTTCGTTTTTGTTAATCTGTTTTAAATTCGGTGTTTAGTTGCATATCTGTTTGCAGATGTCCACAAAGGAAGTATGATTTTATATAACCCTACTGTGGCATACATATTAACAAAAGGGCTATCAGAAAATTTGTTTTAGTTCAATATTGACGTGTCTATATACTCATGTTGGCTTTAGGAGAGGTTGTGATGATTGTCATTCCAGCATTGATTGCAACAGGGTTCACCAGTCCTGCATATCAAACCAGCACTCATCTTGCTGAGTGAAATGTTGTTTATTTCCTGATTAACAAGAACTCTTCTTCCTTTTTCAGAGATGCAGACAAAGAATGAATATTTTTAATGTATTAAACCCATATTGTTTGGTTAAGTAGTTGAGAGGCTACTAATATGAAAATATTTTTTCAACTGGTGTGGGGTGTCTTGGTAATTATACTAATTCTTATAAATATGTGGAGGCTTTTCATAGTGGTCTTCCAAGTCAACATTTGAATCCAGTTTCTGCACATATTTTGAATGCAATGTTTGAACAGAATGTGCAAGTCACACGCTGAATTAACAAAATTGAATTTAATAGTATGAATGCAGAGAAACAACATCTCAATCTATTTTAAGACTAATCTGAAAGCAACTTTATGCAGCAGCAGAAGATTCACATCCAAGTCTGAGTTTGCTGTGTAGGCGCATTAGTGTTCTTGTAATCAAGTGAAGTGGTCCAAAAGTTGAGCTAGATTAATTGATTCGGAGATGCCGGTGTTGGACTGGGGTGTACAAAGTTAAAAATCACACAACACCAGGTTATAGTCCAACAGGTTTAATTGGAAGTACACTAGCTTTTGGAGCGACGCTCCTTCATCTGACAATCACCTGATGAAGGAGCATCGCTCCGAAAGCCAGTGTGCTTCCAGTTAAACCTGTTGGACTATAACCTGGTGTTGTGTGATTTTTAACTAGATTAATTGAGTTTACTTAATTATGAAATTTACCTTTTTTATTGTTTAAACATCCACTTCTTATTTTTAATCATGTTGAACAAACTCTTTTTTTTAAACTTTATCCCCAATCTTCAGGTTACAGTCTATAGCTTTGCCATGTACATGGATCTAGGTATGTACATAGGTAGGCAGGCTGGTATCTGAAAGATCTATTAAACATTAAGTGGTCTTGATAAGGAGGTAAGGCTCAGAGGGATATGCTACTTGTAATTTTCTTTTAAAGAGGACAGAGCATGGTTGATCAGAACTGTTGCATGCACTCTCATTTCAGAAATCTCTTTAAATTGTTCGCAGGGCTCAATAAGACATTCCACCTCCTCCTGAAAACAAGGCAAAGTGATTAACTTTACAGTTTTACCAGAAATTGAAGATGGTAATTGGCAAAACAAGGATGGATTTGGGGTGGACACATGGTACCCTTCTGATCTGCTGTGTAGAATCAAACGTTTGTTAACTTGCCATTTCAAGTATGTACTTAATGAGTAGTTTAGCTAACTTCTGATTTTAGTGGCACAGTATTTATTGAATCTTGTTGGCATGTACGTGTCTGATCTATTTTTACAGGTTTCAAGCTGTCATTCCAGGAGATAGTCACCATAAAACGTTCACTTAGCTGTAAAATCTTTATTTTTGACCATTTAAATTCAGCGGTTTCTAAGCGTAGATTAAAATATATAAAATAGTATAATGGCTACATCACTAGTTATTAATAGCAAGGCATGAACTAATAATAGAGGGCAGAAGTGCAACCCATACCAAAGCATTTTGAGAAACTGAATATGATTCATGCATGTAAAATAAAACTTGGATATTGAATATCCAAACTCAGTTTAAAAAAAATGAATCTTTTTGTTAGTAATTTAGAAAAAAATAACAAATAATTCACTAATCCTTTTTTTAACCAAAGAGGCCTGTCATCCTTGGCTGCTCTCACCGTTGTGACACCAGTTCAGAACAAAGTGGTCTATTTTAGTTACCTTTTTTAGGGCATCTCGGATCATTCAAATCTTGGGTCATCCAGGGATGGACAATGACTCTTGGCGTTGACAGCAACATTACATTCCACAAATAATGTTTTAAAAGTTCTGAGGTTGAGATCTCATAAATGGGGTAGTTCTGACCAATGTATGTCCCTCCAGCAGAAATAGACAATCTGATCATTGGCCTCATTGGTTGTGTGACTTTGCTGTGAGCACACTTGCTTGTAATACCTACATAACATTGTCTTTACTCAAAGGCCATGAAATGCTTGGAATGCCCTGAGGTTGGGAAAGGTGCTTAAAATGATCATGAAATCACTTCATGGTGTCACTGCTGTCTTTTTTTTCGAAGTGATTCAGTCCTACAACACCCATCCCACTCACCCCAAACTGCATTCTGGTATTAGCGCACCCACCACCCCAGCTTTTTACACTTTTGACAGCCGTACATTGAACTTCTAAGTCCACACTCCAGATTTGCCTCCTACATTTCTCAAGGGCAGCACTCGTAGTTATTTGTGAATCAGAAGCTAGCGCTCTCAGTCTGACTCAAGACTTGAGGCATGTGATCTAGACTGACACTTCAGTGCAGTATTGAGGGAGGTGTTGGTCGGTAATAGATTCCATCTCTTGGATGAAATATTAAATTGAGCCCTGTCTTGTCCTTTTCAAGTGAATGTGAAAGAGCCTGTTGCACGAAACGATGAAGAAAACCCCTGATGAAATTTTATCAGGGCAGCAACATTATTGAAGTGGGTTATGAGTTGCTTATCAAGTTTACTGTGGCTATTGATCTATTCAAAAAGGCTGCAATATTTCCTATGTTGCAATGGTGACTAACTTCAATTCATTGTTTCACAGCCAATGTGGCACATCCTGAGCTCATGAAAGGCAATGTCACAATGCAAATTTATTAGTTTCCTTAAAAACTGCATATACTTAACTGAGTGCATACAAATGTGGACTCTACATAACGTTTTGGGGATGCATCTTTCATTCCTTAAAACTGTTGTATCTGATATCCTTTTTTAGGATACAGTATTGTGGGATATGCTATGTACTACAACACATATGATGCTTGGACTGGAAAATCACTATATCTTGAAGATTTCTATGTAATGGAAGAATTTCGAGGTAAAGTAAAACTTTCTGTTTTGGAAAGAAGACTTGCTAAGTGATGCAAATGCCTATTTGCAAAAGGGGGACCCAGGTTTAATTGTCTGTATCATTAAAACTAATTTTAGCTAATGCAAGAATATCTTGCATTTGTTATTGCATATTTATCATGTGAACACATCGGAAAGACTGCAGGAAATTCATGAGAATGGTTCTGGGGATGAGGAACTTCATTTACAAAGATAGAAGTCAGGACTGTTCTCCCTAGATAGGAGAAGGCTGAGAGGAGATTTGATAGAAGTTATCAAAATAATGAGGGGTCTGAATAGAGTAGATAGGGAGAAACTATTTCCACTTGTGAAAGGATCAAGAATGAGAGGGCACAGACTTAATGCAACTAGCCAAAGAAATACATGAGAATTGAGAAAAAATATTCCATTCCAGAAGTAGCTAAGGCCTGGAATACACTGCCTGAGAAGGTGGCAGAGGCAGATTCAATTGAGGCATTCAAAAGGAAATTGGGCACTAAGGTGAAAAGAGAATGAGCAGAGCTACAAGAAAAATGACACTGAACTGCTCATTCAAAGACCTGGTGCAGGCATTTGCCAATGCCCTCCTCTGAGAGCAATTCTATGATTCTTTTAATGTTAAAAATACAGATTAGATACCTCTAACGTTTCTGTGTTGTAGATTTTAAGACCTCAGTAGGGAATGTATGGTGCTCTGCTCTGCTTGACAATGAGTCAGAGGCCATGAGTACATATTCTGGACTAATGCTTCATTACAATGCTGACCAAGTGTTAATTCACTGGAGATGTTGGTTCAGTTGTTGAATGAAGGTCCTCTCTCTGCCTGCTGAGGTGGAAGTTGAAAACAATTCCATGACACTTTGAAAACCCTGCCTAATATCACCAAAATGTATTAACTGGTTTTTGGTCAACTTGTTCTTTGAGCAAAGCTGCATAGTAACAAAGGCTACAGTTTTAAAAAAATTTGTTCATGGGATGTTGGTATCAGTGGCTAAGTAAGCATTTATTGCCCATCCCTATTTGCCCTTGAAGGTGTTAAGGAGGGAATTCTAGGAATTTGACCCAATGATATTTGAGGGAACAAATAGAGTTCCAGGTCAGGATGGTGAGTAGTGTGAAGGGGAACTTGTAGGTGCAGGTGTTCCCATGTATCTGCTGATCACACATTAGACAATGTCTTCTATCACTTTACTGATGGTCAAGTGTAGACTAATGGGGTGGTAATTGACAAGTAGATTAACTCTTGTTTTTTTTTTGTTGGCACAACATATCTGGGCAATTTCTAAATTGTTCAGTAGATGCCAGTGTTGTAGTTTTACTGGAACAGGTTATCTAGGAGTATGGCAACTTCTAGTGCACAAGTTGTCAGTACTATTGCCAGCATGTTATCAAGGACCAAAGCATTTGCGATATCCAGCACCTTCAGCCACTTCGTGGTATCCTGTGAGGTGAATTGAATTAATTGAAGCCTGGCATCTGTGATGCTGGGAGAAAATGAGGACTGCAGATGCTGGAGTTGAAAAGTGTGGTCCTGGAAAACCACATCAGCAGGTCAAACAGCATCCAAGGAGTAGGAGAGTTGATGCTTTGGGCATAAGCCCTTCATTAGGAATTACATCTGTGATGCTGGGGACCTCAGGAGTGACCAAGGTCACTCATTCACTCAGAACTTCTTACTAAAGGTTAATCCAGACACTTCAACTTCATCTTTTTTGTGCTTGATTTCCCCAGCATTGGGGATGGGGATATTTGTAGAGCTTCCCCATCCAGTCCATTATTTAACCGCAGCGCTTAGATCTGATCTGTTAGAACATAGAACAATACAGCACAGAACAGGCCCTTCGGCCCACAATGTTGTGCCGAACATTTGTCCTAGCTTAAGCACCCATCTATGTACCTATCCAATTGCTGCTTAAAGGTTGCCAATGATTCTGACTCTGCCACTCCCACAGGCAGCACATTCCATGCCCCCACCACTCTCTGGGTAAAGAACCTACCCCTGACATCCCCCCTATACCTTCCACCCTTCACCTTAAATTTATGTCCCCTTGTAACACTCTGTTGTACCCGGGGAATTCAATCCCTCTGCTAATGAACGCTAATACACCATAGGCCTTCTTACAAGCTCTATCCACCTGTTGGTGGTGGGTCACTTAGCTTTTCCTATCAAGTGCATGCAAGCAGTCATAGAGTCATTGGAAACAGACTGTTTGGTGTAACTCATTCATGCTGACCAGATGTCTTAAATTAATCTAGTCCCATTTGTCCACTTGGCTCATATCCCTCTAAACCCTACCTAATCATACCTGTTTGTAGTTTCAAACCCAACTTAATGGTGACCAAAAAATACATAATTGACTGATTGTAAATGCCTTCAGGTTGTCCTAGGATATGTTTCAGTGCAATATAAATGTTTGCATTGATAATTGAACTCAGTGTCACAACACAGCCAGGTGAAGTGTGCAGCTTGAACCTAACTATGTATATTTACAAGCTGTGACTTACAAATATGCACATTACTCATGTTTGTTTGGAGATGCACCAAAGCCTCTTATAAAAACACAGATGGGGGGCATCTTGTGGCATGGTGGCACTTTTGGAACAAGAGATCTGGGTTCAAGTTCCACCTGCCCCAGAGCATCTCTGAACAGGTTGGTTTAAAAAAAATCTATAAGCACATGTAAGTCCCCAGTTATGGACCACCAAGCGGACATGTGAACATCCAAATGATACTCAATTAACAGTGAACACTTTTTTTAACCAGTTTATGGGGTGGGCACGGTGGCTAAATATAGGATGGGGGAATGGGTCTGGGTGAGTTACTGTTTGAAGGGTCTGTGTGGATTTGTTGAGCTGAAGGGCCTGTTTTCATAATGTAGGGAATCAAATCTAAGCATGCCTCCAGTCAAGCACTAGTCTATTATTCTCTGGCATATTTCCAAAGGAACTGTGGAGAATAAACAAAACTGATAAGGTCCTAGGGAGTGTTGCTGAACAAAGAGACCTTAGAATGCAGGTTATTAGCTCCTTGAAAGTGGAGTCGCAGGTAGATAGGATAGTGAAGAAGGCATTTGGTATGCTTTCCTTTCTTGGTCAGAGTATTGAATACAGGAGTTGGGAGGTCATGTTGCGGCTATACAGGACATTGGTTAGGCCACTGTTAGAATATTGCGTGCAATTCTGGTCTCCTTCCTATCGGAAAGATGTTGTGAAACTTGAAAGGGTTCAGAAAAGATTTACAAGGATGTTGCC
>NC_057721.1:1694856-1699004 GCF_004010195.1 Chiloscyllium plagiosum | reverse complement strand
ATAGGTTTAGGGTGAGAGGGGAAAGATAAAAAGAGACCTAAGGGGGCAACTTTTTCACGCAGAGGGTGGTACGTGTATGGAATGAGCTGCCAGAGGAAGTGGTGGAGGCTGGTACAATTGCAACATTTAAGAGGCATTTGGATGGGTATATGAATAGGAAGGGTTTGGAGGGATATGGGCCAGATGCTGACAGGTGGGACTAGATTGTGTTGGGATATTTGGTCGGCATGGACGGTTTGGACCGAAGGGTTTGTTTCAATGCTGACCATCTCTATGACTCTATGACTGATAAGATTTATAGAGACCAAAGTCCCAATGTGACCAACTCCTTCAGCATTCCCTGTCTAGTAAATTTTCTTTAGGCAAATTACCTGGGCTATAGTAATGTTTTGGATTCCCTTTGCAGGATATGGAATTGGTTCAGAAATTCTGAAGAAGATCAGTCAGGTAAACAAAAAGTGATTCCTATTTACTATCTTTCAGCTTCTCTTTATAGCTACTTTTCTCAAGGAATGAGAAGGCACAAACATGTTTGTTGAGGGTGAGAGTTTTCCAAATTTTATTCTTGATGTGAGAGCATTTTTCTTTTTGTTGATATAAGGGATATGGGTGTTGCTGGCTTGGTATGCACTTATTTCCCATCGTAATCATCCGATTGCTGTGGATCTGGTATCACGTATCAGTCAGACCAGGTGAGGTTTCCCGAGTGACAGTGGTATGTGGTTGGCATTAGACCAGCACTTTTTTAACTCAGTACATTAAAATTTCACCACATACCATGGTGGGATTCAAACCATAAAGATTAGCCTGGGATTCTCAACTGCTGGTCACCACTTCCCATTCTGTTCCTCTTTTGAGTTTTAGCCTTCGCAATCTGAGCAAGGAAAACTAAAATAGCTTTGCGAGAGTTAAGAAAAGGTAACTGCGGAAAATCATCCCAGTTCTGGTACACAAAGCCCTAGAATGAAGTCTTTGGCCTTGATGAGTGGGAATGAAATTAATGTAATGAGGTGTGCCACAAACCAAAAGCATAGAATGTTGGAAATGGATGGAAGATACCTCCTCCTGCAAGTTCTCCTTCAAGTTCATCACCATCCTGACTTAGGATCGCTGGGTCAAAATCCCAAGACCCCCCCCCCCCCCGGCTCGTGACACTGTGGCCACAGCCACCCACCCTGCCTCTCATTGACTGCAGCAGTTTGAGAATGAAAGAAACTCCCCACCACTTTTTGCAGAGTAATTAGGAATGGGCAATAAATGCTAGCCATCACAAGAACTCTTAAGAAAAAGAGACTATTTTCTTCTTCTTTCGTCCTCTCTGTCCCCATTATTCAAACTATTTAAATATAATGTCATGCTTCAAACATTCTCTTGGGACAAGAGAGTGCCCCTTTAATATGCAAGTTCATTTTTTCCTCACCAGCATAATTTTCCAGATTTGGGTCTGGGTTTCAGGCAACTGGGAGCTGATCCCTTCATTGAGCTTTTCCTGGATATTACTGTGCTGTTCATACTCGCCTCCAGGAAGAAGCCTTATTCATTAATAATCCCTGTTAATCCATTACCCTCTGTGTACTATAAGTCCTTTCTACTAAGAGTCTGTATAGAAATGAGGCCCTGGACTGTGCATATGTTATGGACAGAGGTCTTGTGACTTTTCCTGCTGTATTTCATGTTCTCTTAATGCCAAATGTTGAGATTTATTCAAAAAGTACTTTGAGGCATGGAGTACATAAGTGAGTTGTTTCACTCAATCTTTATAAAATAACGATTAAGCCTTTGTTAAGGTATTGTGTTCAAATACCTGGGATGTTAAGCATTTGGGGAAAGGCGCAGAGAAGATTTTGTAGAAGAGTCATTCAACATAGAAACAGGCCCTTTGGTCTACCATGTCTGTGCCGACCAATAAAGACAAACTAATGTTATGCTTCAAACATTCTCTTGGGACAAGACAGTGCTCCTTTAATATCCCATTTACCTACACTTGGTCCTTAGCTACTATGCCCTGGCATTTTCAGTGCTCAGCCTGATGCTGCTTCATGTTGTGAGAGTATCTGCCTCCACCATGTGCAGACAGCATGTTCCATATTTCTGCATATAGTATTCCATCGGCCTCACTGATTAGATTCCCAAGGTGTGGAAACAGGCCCTTCAGCCCAACAATTCCATACCGACCCTCCGAAGAGTAACCCAGACCCATTTCCCTCTGACTAATGCATCTAGCACTATGGGCAATTTAGCATGGCCAATTCACCTGACCTGTACATCTTTGGACTGTGGGAGGAAACTGGAGCACCCGGAGGAAACCCACACAGACACTGGGAGAATGTGCAAACTCCGCACAGACAGTCACCCGAGGCTGGAATCGAACCTGGGACCCTGGTGCTGTGAGGTAGCAGTGCTAACCACTGAGTCACCATGCCGCACAATATTTTACAATGCTACAAGGTACGAGACACTTCAGTTATATGGAGAATCTAGAATTGTTCTTCCTGCACAAATAATTGAGATTTGATGAAACTATCCAAAATAATGAATGGTATAATAGGAAACTGTTTCCACTGACAGTATAGTTGGTTATTGGAGGACACAAATGGCAAAAGAACCAGAGGGGGACATTTCAACGTTATTTTTAAATGCAGTGCTCTGGATGATGATACCTAAAAGCTACTTCAGTGGTAATTTTCCAAAGGGTATTGGAAATTATCTTGCATAAGACACCTAATTTCAGCCTCAGCTGGAGTTTGGTGTACAGTTCTGGGCAGCAATCTTTTTTAGATAAGATATTAAAAATTCCAGTAAGTGCAGGAAGAGATTTATGAGAAGTTCCAGGGATTTCTGTTCTCAAGATGAATTGGAGAAACTGAGACTCTTCTCCTGGCAGAAGATAAGGCTGAAAGGAGATTCAAAATCATGAGGTCTGGAAGGAGTAAATGAGGAGAAAATGTCCATTCTGATCGAATCAAGAACAAGAGGGTACAGATTTTAAATCAATGTTAGAAGGAAACAAAATCTGAAAAATTCTTGTCTCTCTCACAGTGCTTGGGAATGCACTGCCTGAGTGTGGGGGGTGAAAATGTGTTGTTGGAAAAGGGCAGCAGGTCAGGCAGCATCCAAGTAACAGGAGAATCAACGTTTCGGGCATGAGCCCTTCTTCAGGAAGGGCTCATGCCCGAAACGTTGATTCTCCTGTTCCCTGGATGCTGCCTGACCTGCTGCGCTTTTCCAGCAACACATTTTCAGCTCTGATCTCCAGCATCTGCAGTCCTCACTTTCTCCTGAGTGGGGGGTGGGGCAAGTTCAATCAAGGTTTGCAGAGAGGAATTTAATTATTATTTGAAGAGTACAGTTTTTTTTATAGATATTTTTATTAGAAATTTAACATTTTTACAACTTTACAAAAATAAACAAAACTCTCAAATATAAACATTGATATACAATTAAATCAAATATACAATAGCCAAAATTTAACAAAAAATAAAAAAAACGAAAAAGAAAAAAAACAAAACTCAACTATCTACTAATCTAACCTATAACTAACCAGAGTGTATATTTAAGTCTCTTACATGCTCGGAATGTGTTAACATCAGATGTAATAAAACCCGTATTCGTGCGGGATTCCTCTCCTAAGGGGCCCCGAACCAGCCAGGTTTCTAATCTCAATTAAATAAAAGCCCTTGTTAGGATAGCCAAGATATCTGTATTTATGTAATTCAAAAAGGGCTGCCATATTTTAAAATAATTCGGTCTTTCGGTGCACCATATTTGTAAGGAAGTCAAGGGGAATACATTCTATAATTAATCTGTGCCAATTTGAAAGTCCAGGGGGGCCCTCAGCCACCCAGTTTACCAAAATATTTTTCCTTGCACAGAAAGAGAGAACAGAAAATAGTCTCTTCCCGTACATGTCCAGGGAGGGAAAGTTCGAAAAGCCCAAAAAGAGAGATACAGGGTCTACTTTAATTTCCGTTCCTAAAATTTCTGTCAGGGTACTTGCTACTGCAGCCGGAACAGGACCGGGCATGGGCGCTGGTTCGAGCCGGGCCCGCGTATTGCGACCCGGTAGGCCCATTCCACCCTTACCTGGCCTGATCCAGCTTCCAGATTTAAAAGCTGTGGCAGCCACTGCTCGAGGAATGCTGTAAGCT
>NC_057721.1:1681537-1690869 GCF_004010195.1 Chiloscyllium plagiosum | reverse complement strand
TTCGGGAAGGCCCAGCAAACGAATATTTTTTTGGCGACCTCGATTATCGAGGTCGTCAATGTAATTCTCTAAGGTCCGGACTCGCTGTTCGAGAGTCCGGACCTGATCCACGGCCGATTGAGCTGTAGTTTCGGAGGTCGCGGCCTTTAGCTCTGCCCCTCCGACTCGGCGCTCGATCTCCTTAATGTCTCGGTCGTGCTTCTGCAGCGCGGCCGAGAGTGAGTCCCATCGACTTCGGGACTCCTCGATAAAAGCGTCGATCTTTGCGTCCAGCTTGGAGATCATCTCCACAAGGCTTGTCACTGTAGGTAAGTCCCCCGGGGCAGCTGTGGACGCCTCAGCTGCAGCTGGAGAGGGTGGGGGAAGGGTTCCTGTTTGCTGAGAGCTGCGGGCTCCCTTCCCTTTGGTCATTTTTACTAAATATTAGACTGTTTAAATGTAATACTAAACAACTAATTAAATTAAACAGCTATTATGAATGATTTGGTGAGTGTGATGGAGGTGGGTGACCCACTTTACCCAAGTCTTGGGAAGAGCACAATTGACTCAGACTTGCTGGGTCGCTGCCATCTTGGATCCCCCAAAGAGTACAGTTAAGGGTGAAAGGTAGGAAAATTGCATGAGGTGAGGTGCTCATTAAGAGTGCCAATTATACATGATGGGACAAACCTCCTCTTGTTCTGTAGTAATTCTGTGAACTTGAAGGAAAGAAAATTACGAAGCTATGGGAATAGAGTAAGGCAGTGAGGCTAATTAGATGGCTCTACCAAAGTGCCAGCACAGATATAATGGACTAAATGGTTGCTTTCTATTGTGTGTGGATTTTTTGAAAGGAGCCATTGAATAAATTGCCATTGGATTTGTACTTATGGGAACAAACTTGTGTTGACAGTAAACTCTGCTGTGTCTCAGGTTGCTATGCAGCACCACTGTAGCAGCATGCATTTCGTTGTGGCAGACTGGAACCAGCGTTCAATCAACTTTTACAAGAAACTTGGTGCTACTGATCTGTCCAAAACACAGAAATGGCATCTGTTTGAGATTCCAAAAAATCGCTTGGTTAAAATGGCAACTGAAGAATGAGTTGGAAGAGCAAAGTCCAGTTACAATTGTATTTCTTCCCAAAGAACCTTAATTAACAAAGTTATATAATTGTTGTAAATTCAAGACCCTAATTTGATTTGTTTTTATGCTTAATATAGAATCACTTCCTACAACAGTCATTTTGCAATGTATTTTTTATTTAGAATCCGTTTTGCAGTCACATTTGTGTTGTTGAGCCTGTGTTATTTAATCAACTATTTTGTGCAAAACATTGCTAATAAACCCTTATATATATGTGTGTGTGTGTGTATATACACAAGAATTAGTACATTGCAGGTTTATGTTGCTTATGCCAATTGATAGTATTTCTGTCCTGTCGGGAAATGCTGAGCTATAACCGTGTTTTAATGCGTATATATAGCTTTATTTGGATATGGTGTTGATATTGATGAAAACTGGGTGCTAAATAAATCACTTATGTTTTACCAAAATGTTGCTTCCTTCCTGTTCAACTCTACCACATCTCCACTGTCTTCACTTCTTCTTTTGATTTAATGTCATGAGATTTATAATCCTGAGTGCCAGGCTAATACTCTGGGTACCATATTCAAACTCCTCTTTGACAGAAATTGAATTTAATTCCATATTTGTTAATTGAATTTGCAAAGTTAGTCTGACAGTGACCACGAAACCACTGATTTTTGTGAAAACCAATCTAGTTCACAAATGAAGGGAATCTGCTGTGCTTGCCTGGTCTGATCCATAAATGATTCCAGGTCCATAGTAATATGGAAGAGCAAGCTACTCAGCAAAAGCATGCCACTATGAATGAAACCGGATGAATCACCTGGAAATGCTGATGAGAAACCCAGCCATGTTTATGAAAAATCCTCCTTGCTAACACTTGGGGACTCACCAAAATTGGGAGAACTGACCCATGGATAAATCAAATTATCTTAAGGCAATAAGTATGACTATATTTCCAGACACCACTGTCACTGTCTCTTGGTATATCATGTTCCATGGCAACGTTGACCTGCCAGAGGTTGTGGCATAATGCTACTTAGTCAGGAAGGAGTAACACTGGGAATCCTAAACATTGACTCTGGGCCCGAAATCATCTCATGGCATCAAATTAAACATGAGCAAAGCCCCTGCTAATTCCACAAACTGTCCTCACTCATAAATCATTACTTCTCCATGTGAGCACTGCTTTAAAGAATCACTGAGCATGGTAAGAGCCTGGAAAGCACTCTTTGGGTGGGGTGAATATCAATGACCATCACCAGAGTGACTTGATAGCATCACTAGTGACCTGGTTGAGTCTTAAAGAACCGTAACTGCTAAATAAGTGCAGCAGGCCGTAAGGGAACCAAATGCGATGAAAACGTATTTGATCTCATTTTCGCTAATCTACCTGTGACTGATTGTTGAAGAAAACTCTCAAGACTCAGACCTTGCGAACTGATTGAGTTGTATTGAGTTGTAAAGAAAGATGGTTGTGATTGTTGGAGGTCAATCATCTCAGCTCCAGGATATCTCTGCAGGAGTTCTTCAGAACATATCTTGGCCAAACTATCCTTAGCCACTTCATCAGTTACTTTTCCTCCATCATAAGATTAGAAGTGGGAAATTCACTGATTATTTTCAGCAGCTATTCAGGTACCAAAATAGACTGTGGCCATATCGGGTCATATAGCATGGACACAGAGATCCTTCGATCCAACCTGTCCCCGCCGACCATGTTCCCAAACTAAACAAATCCCACTTGCCTGCCCATATCTCTCCAAACCTTTCCCATTCCTGTATTCACCCAAATGTCTTTTAAGTATTGTAACTGTGCTTGCGTGCACCATTTCCTCTGGCAGTTCATTCCACACACGAACCACTCTGTGTAAAATAAAAGTTACTCCTCACATCCTTTTAAAACCTTCACCTCTCACCTTAAAAATATGCTCCCCAACCCTCAGGAAAAGACCCTTGCTATTCACTTATCTATGCCTCTCATGGTTTTATAAACCTCTTTAACTTCACCCCTCAACCTCCTACATTCCAGTAAAAACAACTCACTATCCAGCCTATTTTTATAACTCAGACCCACCATTCCCAGCAACATCCTGGTAAATCTTTTCTGAACTCTCTCCAGTTTAATAATATCTTTCATATCAGCAGGACGACCAAAACTGCACATGATACTCCAGAAGAGGCCTCACTAACGGTGCTGTGCAACCTCAACATGATGTTTCAACTCCTATACTCAAAGGTCTGAGCAATGAAGGCAAGCTTGCTAAATGCCTTCTTAAGTACTCTGTCCACTTGTGATGCAAAATTCCAAGAATTACATACCTGAACCCCTAGGTCTGTCAGTTCTACAACACTATCCAGGGCCCTACAAGTAACTGTATAAATCCTGCCCTTGCTTGTTTTACCAAAATCCAATTTATCCAAATTTAGTTCCATCTGTCACTCCTCAGTCCATTGACCCAATTGATCAAGATCTCATAATGTTAGATAATCTTCTTCACTGTCCACTATACCCTGAACTTTGGTGTCATCTGCAAGCTTACTAACCATATCTCCCATATTCGCAACCAAGTAGTTACATAAATGACAAACAAAAGTGGACCAATCACTGTGGTACATCGCTGGTTACAGGTCTCCAGTCCGAAAAACAACCCTCCACCACTACTGTCCGTCTCCTACTGTCAAGCCAACTTTGTATCCAGTTGGCAAGCTCACCCTGAATCCCATATGATCTAGCGCAGCAGGTCAGGCAGCATCCAGGGAACAGGAGAATCGACGTTTCGGGCATAAGGGCTTCGATTCTCCTGTTCCCTGGATGCTGCCTGACCTGCTGCGCTTTTCCAGCAACACATTTTCAGCTCTGATCTCCAGCATCTGCAGACCTCACTTTCTCCTCCCATATGATCTAACCTTACTAATTAGTCTATCATGCAGAATCTTGTCAAAGGCTTTACAAAGTCTATGGAAGCAATATCTATCAGTCTGCCTTCATCAATCTTTTTGGTTACTTTTTAAAAAAATTCAATTTTCCTATTCCCTATCCCTAATCTGTCTTTGCCTCTCCAAATGTATGTAAATCCTATCTTTCAGAAACACTGTTAACAACCGATCCACCAAGTGGATAAGTAGTAGCAAACTCATAACGTACAAGCACCAGACAATGAATGCTTACAAGCGAGAACCTATCTCCTCTTGCCACTCAATGATATTAACATTACAAAATACTTGCTTTGCAGACCTTAGTTGCCCTAATTAACTGTTCCTCTCCAAAGAGCAATAGCTGACCTGGTGTCCAGTCTTCCCTTGGGAAAGAGTTTTAGGCTCCTGCATGATTTTCTGTTATTTTACTGTCACTCTTTGGACTAAGAAAATTCAGCTTTTTTGTTGATGACCATCCTGCCTGCCCATTTACTCTTGGAAACTAACAAGTCCCAATTTAGAGGGAAACAACAATATTTATATCAGATGTTTCACTCCCTCACAATTTCCAAACAAACACGACAGACCTTTGTTTTGCAACATAGTCCCACACACATCAGTGACATTTCAGTGATCAACTATTCTGACTTGTAATGATGCTGGTGAGTGACAAATTTTGGCCCGAAAACTTGGGGAGAAATCTCCCACTCCTAATTCAATTGTGTCATGAGATCTTTTATGTCCACTTGAAAGGGAAGAGGCAATCTCAGTTTAGCTTCTCAGCTGAATATGACACCTCCAACTGTACAGCACTCTCACAATATCACATTGAAAAGTTGGAATGGATCACGCGTTGAAATCTTTGGAGTGCAGCTTGAATCCAAAACCTTTCAATTCGGAGGAAATGTAGGGGGAGCAGGTGTGTGGTGAGTGTGCTGCCACTGAGTCAAGGCTGATGTATTTGGTGCACAATTGAGTTGTTACCATGCTTGGAAGGGTTAGAGAGTGTTGCCTCACAACCATCAAACTTACGGCAGGACAAAATCTCAAATGACAAGTTCCTTCATTGGTCATATCTCCTGCATGGACGATCACAAAATTGCCAGGCAGATCTTCTATGGGGACCTGACTCACAGCAAATGACATCAAGTGGTTTAAATAATACAAGGACACCCTAAAAAGGTCTTGCAAACTACTTCTCTGCAGAACATCGAGAAAGGTGGAAGGAACTGCTGTACTAAAATGTGATGGAGGCAAGTTCAATTGAGGAATTTGATTACTTTACGAGAGGAAAGAATTTCTAGGGTGCAGAAATATAATGGGCAGAATCCAGGATTATTACAAATATGAGGACTGAACTCCATATTTGTGAAACTAGCAACCCCGAGGCACAGTTCAGCAGGACCTCACCAGATCCTTCCTCAATCAGAGCCCAGCAACATTACAGGTCGTTCTGCTATACCGCTCATTTTGTTAGTGCAAATTGGCTTTAATATGATTTACAAATTGTAGACGTTGTTTGGATAACATGAATTTTCTACTGAATAGGTACAGCAATTTTCTTTTAGCGATTTTCTACTGCGCAAATTTCTGTAGCAGGTTTCCATAGCACAATTTTCTATAGCGCAAGGTTGCAGAGGAACACAACATTATAGTAGAACAACCTGTATCTGATATGTCAATTCCATGTACCACACAGGGCTATGGGGAAAAGGTGGGGGCACAATGGTCCCCATCTGTGCTATAATAATTCTATAGTTCCATAAAAAGTTAAAACAATTGGGTCCCATTGTGGCGCAGCTGAAATAATTATACTCCATTGTCAAATAGTTAATCTTGGCAGCACTCTTTGTGTTTCTCCAGCTGACAGCTTTTAAAATGGCCAAATAAATCTTGTTACACAATGTTCCAAGGCATAAAATGTATTGCGTTGAGGGATAATTTTGCTCCTTGCGTATCTGGTATGCTGTTATGCAGTTGGGGTTAGAGTGGTACTGGAAAAGCACAGCAGTTCAGGCAGCATCCGAGGAGCAGTAAAATCAACGTTTCGGGCAAAAGCCCTTCATGAGCAATACAGGCAGAGTACCTGAAGGGTGGAGAGATAAGCTAGAGGAGTGTGGGGGTGGGGAGAAAGTAGCATAGAGTACAATAGGTGCGCGGGGGGAGGGGATGAAGGTGATAGGTCAGGGGGGAATGTAGAGTGGATAGGTAGAAAAGAAGATAGGCAGGTAGGACAAGTCATGGGGACAGTGCTGAGCTGGAAGTTTGGAACTGGGGTGAGGTGGGGGAAGGGGAAATGAGGAAACTGTTGAAGTCCACATTGATGCCCTGGGGTTGAAGTGTTCCAAGGCGGAAGATGAGACGTTCTTCCTCCAGGCGTCTGGTGGTGAGGGAGCGGCGGTGAAGGAGGCCCAGGACCTCCATGCCCTGTTTTGCAGTTGGCATTGCTTAAATCTCCTACACCTATACACTGACAAGGCAAATTGATGAAACATTGGGAAATATTAGGATTTAGAAACTTAACTCCCAACTGATTAAGAGCTCCAGTAGAAAGTTCTCTGCATAGGAATCTTCCTCCATGCTCTTAGGGTTATGGGGTAGAAAGTTTGAATCTTCACAGATTCTCAAGATCCTGTGTAGTTTTTACAGCGTAGATTCCAAATATACAAGTTCACGGGTATAGTGCACAAAGCACTGGTTTCTAAAGAAAATTAAGCCATACTCATAATCAAGGGACTTTTCCAAACTGCGTTTCACCCAGGGAAAGACAAATAGGCAGGATTATTCTACTGTGCACCATTACCCAAGCAGCTACTGCCATGGTGTCAAAAGGTCAGAGGTGAGGCTGAGGTTGTGATGAAGGTTCATAATATTGTTTGAGAGCTTGGGTTCGAAAGTGGAAGAGCGATGTAAAGCTTTAAGCTAAAATTATATTTATGTGTTTTAAGGGTAAGACCTGGTTTTTTTGTTTCATTTTAGATTTATTCTGAGAGCGGTGACAAGGTATATGAGATTTTACTTGTTTACATGTATTTAAGTTGCTTCTTTAAACCCTCGAGTGAACAGTTTGATGGATTAGGACAAAAAGGACAGAAGAGAGCAAAACAATTCTGCTGCCTAATGACAGTAGTCCAGTAACATATAACGCCAGAATGATCCAGGTAATGTGCAGGATAATTCAGAGAGAGACGGTCTCTCACAGCAGAGGCTCTGTTATTAACAGTCTCCAGGCAGTCTAAGCTGAAAAGAAGTCCTCTCAGGTCAGTTTAAAAAATAGTAAAAGTAAAGCTCTAGAAGCAGAGGTATTTAGATGTCATCTGACAAGGCTTTTGAAGATCATATGTTAAGTAAGTTAGCAGCTTATATAAGGGTGTCAAAGACAGCCAATACGTACATGAAATTGCATAAGTAAATAAAATACTTGGATCGGAATGAATCAAATAAACTTAATAGGAGGTTTCCTTGTGCTGTTGGGGAGGTTTTAAACAGGGGCACAGAGTAGATATAAAATCAGAGCTCGAAGGAACGCTAGGACAGTCCAGTAGGTGGTCGAGAGGGTGGTGCTGGCAGCTATGCCATAATTGCAGCCTGTTGCACCCGATGTGGTCTCCTCTACATCTGGGAGACGGGACGCCAACTTGTGGATCATTTCAGAGAACATCTCTGCGACACCCGCACCAACCCACCCCACCGCCTTGTGGCTGAACACTTCAGCTCCCCTCCCATTCCGCCAAGGACATGCAGGTCCTGGGTCTCCTCCACCGCCAAACCCTTACCACCCGACGCCTTGAGGAAGAACGTCTCATATTCTGCCTTGGGACCCTTCAACCACACGTGATCAATGCGGATTTCACCAGTTTCCTAATTTCTCCTTCCCCCAACATTATCCCAGTCCAAAGCCTCCAACTCGGCACCGCTCTCCTGACCTATCCACCACCTTTGCCATCTATCTGCTCAACCCTCCTCTCCACCCTATCACCTCCTCCCTCACCTTCATCCACCTATTGCATTCTCAGCTACCTTCCCCCCACCCCATACCCCCTCCCGTTTATCTCTCAACCTCCCAACCCAGTAGCCTCATTCCTGATGAAGGGCTTATGCCCGAAATGTTGATTCTCCGGCTCTTCAGATGCTGCCTGACCTGCTGTGCTTTTCCAGCACCACACTCTCGACTCTGATCTCCAGCATTTGCAGTCCTCACTGTCTCCCAGTCCAGTAGGTGGAGAAGACATGAGCGGGTTAGGGGACATGAGAGGTGATGGCCTAGTGATATTATTGTTAGACTACTAATTCAGAAAGGAATAGTGAGGTCTGCGGAGGCTGGAGATCAGACTTGAGAGAGTGGTGCCGGAAAAGCACAGCAGGTCATGCAGTATCCGAGGAGCAGGAGAATCGACATTTCGGGCCGGAGCCCTTCATCAGGAACTTCACCTACTAATTCAGAGAGCCAGGTAATGTTCTGGGGAACCTGTGTTCCAATACCACCATGGCAAATGGTAGAATTTGAATTCAAATAATCTGGGAATAGGAGTTTAATGATGACCATGAAACCATTGCAGGTTGTCAAGAAAAAAAAACATCTGGTTCACTCATCCCACTGGGAAGGAAATCTGCTGTCCTTACCTGATCTGGCCTCCATGTGATCCCAGACCCCACAGAAATGTGGTTGATTCTTAACTGTGTTCTGGGCAACTAGGAATGTTGAATTAACACTGGTCCAGCCAGTGATGCCCATCTCCCAAGAATAAATGTATTTTTTTAAGGAAGTTTAGAATGCAGAGTTGAATCTACAGGTAGCTCTCCTATAACATCATAGTTGAATTCCAACGAAATAGAAATAATGGGGCTGATGGGAAAAGTGGAATGAGGGGCAGACCAACACAAAATATCACTCACGATTGCTCAAAGTCACACTAGTATAGTACACCCTGAATGAAGGTTTAAATTGTATTTGTTAACAAAACAAAGATAAATTACATTGAAAAAATATTGCTGCCCTGCTGCATTCTGCATTGTAATTGTCCTCTGAGAGCTGCAACTGCCTCTCAATTTCCCTCAGCATGGAAGACAAAAGAGATGTGGAAAGCTCTCGTGGTGCTGCATCCCGGAATTCATTGCCTTCATCTCCAGCTTCCACTTCCTCCTCAGCGACAAGCTGTTGTAGAGAGGTTTTCATGGTAGGACTCAAGCAGCTCTTCAATCTCCTCACTTCCCACTTAGACAATAGACAATAGACAATAGGTGGAAATGTGTTGCTGGAAAAACGCAGCAGGTCAGGCAGCATCTAGGGAACAGGAGAATCGACGTTTCGGGCATTAGCCCTTCTTCAGGAAAGAAGGGCTAAT